>NC_045635.1:84647419-84947419 GCF_009829155.1 Mustela erminea | reverse complement strand
GTCAGAGATCACAAGTAGGCAGAGAGATGGGCAGAGAGAGAGGAGGAAGCAGGCTCCCCGTTGAGCAGAAAGTCCCATGCAGGGTTTGATCCCAGGACCCCGAGATCATGACCTGAGCTGAAGGCAGAGGCTTTAACCCACTGAGCCACCCAGGCACCCCAGATCACCTAATTCTTGACAAGTTCCAGGTATTACCCCTAAATCAGTTATGTTAGTGCAATGTTTCCCACTAGGATTTTTGCTGTCTGTGTACTGCCTGTGCTCTTAGTATTGTGTTTTACTTCATGTCTGTCTTCAAATTGACTTGGTGACTTAATTTGAATACTTTTTTGAGAAGGGAACTTTATACTGTGCTATATCTATACTATCATCATTTGCCTGCAACAGACCATTTATTCACATTCAAATAAACACATGAATATCACAATATTTTTGGGTACTCTCTAAAATCATCCCCACCCACCATCAAGCCCTCTGATTAAATCCCAAACTGACTGCATACACAGGAGTTGTGGCAGGGAGAGACTATCTCAACCAATGTTTTTAGTTAGTCCACTTTGAGGTCTTACCTTCTCTCCCATAAAAAATTCTCATCAAGCCCCCTTGTGAAGGAAAAAAGGGAGAAACTAAGTCTAGTGCTCTGACCTACTACAGGGACAGTTGTCATCCTCCAGGTTAAGTGTGTCCAGGACAATTTGGCCACCAGCCTCAGAGAGTCTGGTGCCTGCTGCAGGCTAGAGCAGAGAAACCAAAGAGAAATGTAACTTGGATGAGCCTTTACACATACTACTTGAGCACTGCCCCTCTGAGCACGGGGTGCAGGGGGGTGGATTCACCCTGTCTTGTCAACTGGCATTGAGCTGCTGCAAGCTTATCTCATTCCAGTCAGAATCCAGCCCGACCAGCATCCATCAGGCTGTTGCAGCCTTGAAGAATAGTCTGGAGTCATGAATTGACCCAGAAAGAGTATCAGAGGAAAAATAAAATAACACACAACTGAAAAAACTATGAGCCATTGATATGTATAGGTAGATACATATACAGATTTAGGCTTCAATAGCACTTTTGCATTTCCAAGCAAGGAGGGCAGTATCCCCAAATCTGACTTGAACCTCCCTTTAAAATTTACACAGGTCTAGAGGCATCTGTGGAACTGGCAAAGAGGGCTGCCACCAGTCATCTGGGAGAGATCACTCACCCTAAGGAAATCATCAGAAGATAAAACCATAATCTTTAGGCTCAAAGTGAAGCAATTCTGACTAAAGCATAATGTCTGTTACTCAAATTTGCCTTCTGGTCCAATCCCCAAATTGACCCATCATGTCAGTCTTATGGGGGAAGTTCAGGCTTGTGGCTAAAATTCCTCACTGTCGAGATATCTTTAAGATATCATGGCCCAAGTTGCCCTTCATAACTATCTATCTAAACTGAAAAAATGGACATTCTTCCCACTTCTGTAGGTCATAGGTCAGTCTGAGGATTCACCCAACTGGGCTTCACTATTTGAGAAATCCAGAACATCATGAGCAGATAGGTAGGGGCCTGGATGAAGGGGACAAACTACCCAATATACATGATAGTAACAAGGGGAGAAGAAAGGGAGGTGGAGCAGGCACCACAGGAAAGAAACAATGGGGCACCCACCTAACAGCTGCCTGGATTTTTTTTTTAAGATTTTATTTATTTATTTGACATTGAGAGAGATCACAAGTAGGCAGAGAGGCAGACAGAGACAGAAGGGGAAGCAGGTTCCCCGCTGAGCAAAGAGCCTGATGTGGGCCTCAGTCCCAGGACCCTGGGATCGTGACCTGAGCCGAATGCAGAGGCTTAACCCACTGAGCCACCCAGGCGCCCCTGTCTGGATTTATTCTTAAGCTCGGGTAAGAACTGCTTTATCCATCGTTCCAAATAGCTGATAAAAAGCCCTTGGCAGTTGGGATCCTACCTGGGCAGATGGGGGAAATAACCTGTTAAAATAGAGCACACAGTCATTACCTTATTTGGTCCTCACATGATCCCTTAGAGATTATTATCTCTATTTTATGGATGAGAAAAGATAGAAAAAATTTATTCTTCTATCTAAGTAGTGGTCTAGTGGTAACCTGGAGTTCACGTTTGCTTCTAAAATTCTGTCCACATATATTAAGTGCCCCAGTATCTTTAGAAATAAATTGATTGAGTCCTGAAGATCACTTCTTTTTTGTTATAAAACTTTTATTATTTTAGCAATAATGTGTGTACATTCTAGGAATAAGGAAAAATACAAATAAGCAGGATAAAAAATTACTCATAATCCTACCACTGACTATACTTTTTGTCTTTCATCCTTCACAATTTTTTTCTGTGCACATATGTAATATACAGATGTAGTCTTCCTTTCAAAAATGTGACATTTACATATTACCAAGTAACCTTTTTTTCATTTTATATCCTGTTAGGAACCTCTTTTTGTACAAATGAGTAAAGCTCTCCTAAAATAGAGACTTGTATATTGGTTCAAAATATGATAAACAATGAGATGCAGATTAACAAGAGATACATCTAAAATCACTAATAGCAACAAGTTAAAAGTAGAAAGATGGACAAAGGTATATCAGGAAAATGCAAATCAAAAGAAAGCTATATGACAATGTTAATATCAGAAAAAATTAAAACCAAGGCAAACTACATTAAATAGGGATAAGGATGATTTCGGTTAACCTTCCAACGCATGACTATAAGTTTGTTTCTTACTCTCCTTATCTCATCTATTTCATTCACTTCTCTAAACATATCTTCCTTGCTTAAATGCCTGTTGTGTATATCTTCTTTAAATTCCTGGAGAGACTGAATCAGCCTCTCTCTAAAAGTTCCTTCTGTTTTTTCCTCCTCCTGGGGCTCTTCTTCCTCCTCTGGCTTTTCCTCAGGCTTTGGCTCTTCCTCAAGCTTTGGTTCACTCTCATTTTCTGGTTTTCCTTCAATTTTTTGACAGGGTTTCATCTTGTGAGTTTCTCTTTCTTCCTTCTTTCCTTTCCTCTTCCTTTCTTTTCTCCTGCTTTATTCCTCTTTGAATGCAATTACTTCTAGAAAGCAAGGTGACCGTTAAGTCAAAGGCTTGGTGAATGAACCAGTGCTCTGGACAGAAGTCTCTCATCATTTACTTTCTTCGATTCAGAGCTATCATTAAATATCTTCCACTTGGGAGACTTAATTAGCAATCAGGGCTTCCCTGAGCCTGAGGTTCTAACCTCCACGTTCCACCTCCTTACCTCTCTCTCCTCCCTCCCTCCAGCCCTTTTCAAGGCCCTCCCCAACAAGTTTCTTCGCACAAGGCAAAACGCAAGATCCTCCTAGAACCGAATGGGTAGGGAGAACAGGCGCGGGGTGGGGATGGGGTGGGGGTGGGGTAGAACAGTGGAGCCCACAACCTCTGTCCCACTCTCGCCCCACTCCACCTCAAGGGTCTTTAAAATATTCCCCTCACCTACCTGTACTGATCCGATCGGTTTCTTCCTCCCCTTTTCTAGCCTTGTGTAGTGCTCGGAACGACAGACCTGCAGACCTGCGGACAAACGGGAAACGCTAGGGGTAGAGGGAGGGTTGGAGTAAGGGGGGAGGGTGGGGGAGGGGCGAGCGCTTGGTGGGCCCACCCGCACCTCGTACCTTTTTCCTTATTAAGGTATTTGGTTATGAAAACTTCCCCACTTTCTGTTTCTCCCACTTCTCTCCTCGCCCCACAGTGTAAGTTAGCTCGAATTTCCCATCAGACAGGGAGTAGGACAAACAGATTATTTCCAAACTATCTTTAAGACTGAGGCGCGGGTTGGCGGGGGAGGGTAGGTCTTGGGAAAGCGGTCTGAAGTGGCAGAGGATGATTATTTTTTAAACAATCACAGGTCTCCTTGTTCTTCTCCCGGGACTCCTAGTCCCTTTCCCAGGGGTCATCATTCCCTGCAGACTTGGAGGAGGGCGGTGGAGGGATGGTTTTGACCAGGGTTCCCTCACAAGTTTCTGCGCTAGGCCACTCCCACCCTAGAAATCCCCAAGCAGTACCTATTTTGACACCAACCTGCAAAATTCCGAGAAGTTGGCTCCTCTTTTCCCTGGCGTCAGGCTCCACCGTCTGCACTGCTAAAGGAAATCTGGTACCCAGACGGGAACAAGGACCAGACTAGCAGGACTTCTGCACACGTCGACTCCTGGTCACGTGAATTGTACGTCACCGGTGAGCTCTGGTCCCCAATCTCCACTCCCACCAAAAGCGCGGCAGAAGTGGGCCCGCCTATACCACCCCCCATACATCTGACTTGTCATTCTTTGTTATTGTTGCCTATCCCGGAGGGCAAAATGTTATTCGTCTTTCTGTGACTACTAGGGAGGGGCTGCATCTTTTTTTCTGGAGCTACTAAACTTTTCTATTTCTTTTAAGAATTGTCACTTCGGTGCCTTCAGCTCTCAGGACAGAACTCCTACATCCATCGCCCCTCCCCTAGACTCCATTTCATCTGTAGTCTGGTTCCTGGCTGTTGTGGAACAGGGTCGGTTTGGCAGCGGGGTGTGTTAAAAAAAAAATTAAAAAAGGAGCCTGGGACAGGAGTGACATTTTTAAATTTAGTTTTCACTTTATTCTCAATACTTGTACGTTCTTTTCTTAAACAAGAGTAACATTTTTGTTATAGTCAGAAAAGACAAAAGCAAAATTACTTTAGTTAAATGACTTAACACATGTACAGTTCCGAGAATAGTTCCCTGGCCTGTTGTAAGGGTTCTAAAAGTGCAAGCTATTTCTTTAAAAAAAATTAAAAATAAATAAAAAATAAAACTGCAAGCTATTATTATAATTATACT
The DNA here is from genome assembly GCF_009829155.1 of Mustela erminea. Lineage (NCBI taxonomy): Eukaryota > Metazoa > Chordata > Mammalia > Carnivora > Mustelidae > Mustela > Mustela erminea. The sequence continues at coordinate 84,942,592 of NC_045635.1, read as the reverse complement.
GGGATTTCATTTGGGGAAAATGATACAAAACTTTTTTTTAAGATTTTATTTATTTATTTGACAGTGGAGCACAACCAGGAAATGGCAGGCAGAGGGAGAGGAAGAAGCAGGCTCCCCTTGAGCACAGAGCCTGATGTGGGTTTCCATCCCAGGTCCCTGGGACCATGACCTGAGCTGAATGAAGGCAGAGGCTTAACCCTCTGAGCTACCCAGGCACCCCGATATAAAACTTTTTAAAAAACAAAATATGTTTCACTTCCAAGTCCTGATGGCAGTATTTCCTAGGCAGCTGCACTGCCTGCAGAATCGTCAGCTGTCAAATACACATTAGGATCCCAAGTTTCCTCATGTGAAAGGACATAATAAGGGTACACCTCATAGAACTGAATTTTGGGAATTCTAAATGATACCTGGCTCATATTATCTTCAACAGATACAGATTACCTTTCAGCCTCACTTCAGTCTTTTCAAATTCACAAATTTGCCAATACAAATTACATAGTTCTCAGAGGCAACATTTAAAAGATAACAGGAGACATACATGTATTTTTGTTTTGTATCAGTTAGAGTGCCCCTTTGTGAGGCAGAATAAAGAGCTCAACAGATTTTGTAGAAAGAAAAAAACCTTAACTCCATGTTGTTTTTATTTCACTTGCCCTTCTGTCACATTTTCTCTAACTTCTGGGAAGAGTGTGTATTTGAGTAACAGAAAACCCAAGATAAAATGGTTCGGACCTGCCAAACAGAATACCGGTGTGACAGATGTTAGTCCCAGTGCCAGACCTAGATTGTGTGACCCTTACTAAGTCACTCTCCCTGCACTGGACTTACCTACCAAACAGGAGAGCACAGGCAAGCTCTCAGAATTTTAGAAAGAAGCTTGTGATTGGTAAAACATTTCAATATATTGTCCGTAGGAAAACTGAAACATCCTGAATAGCTGCTTTCCTTTAGCTTGAAGAAAATAGTTCCAGAAATCCTTAGAATGTCCTGAAAAGTGAAAGATGCTTTACTGCCATTATCTCATTTTATATTCTCAAACCAACCAACCACAAGGAAAATATTTTCATTTCTATTTTATATAATTCATTTCCATTATGTATACATATACACACATTTCTTATTCTAAACAAAGAATTAAAACAATATGCCCAAAGGCATTGTCTCCTTATATCTGAGCAGAAAAGGCCTCAGCCCAAGGGCCCACTTTTAGAGGGTCAGCATCTGACCCTCTTCTGGATGGCTTCTTCCCCAGGTTAGTGAAGAGTCAGTGGGGCAAGATGTTTTTACCTGGAGCCCTCATTTATTTCCTTCTAGACCACACTCTAGATACCTAAGACCCTAGAATATCCTGCCCAAAGGACCTGGAGCCCAAATCCAAGTCCCACTTGTGCCTCTTCTCTAAGTCTATCCTGAGAGTGGGTCACATTCCCTGTGGGTTCACACTAAAGGTAGAATCAATGAGATAGCTGAAAAGTCTCCTTCACACAAGGCTATTTCAAGAAATCTAAAGGAAAGAGTGGATGGCCAGGCCAACAGGAACTCAGAGAAGTCAATGACCAGTTAGCCCAAAATAGTCAGAGAAAGCTTCAAGCAGGGAAAACAAAAACAAAAACAAAAACAATATGAAAAAAACCAACCAAACAAACAAACAAAAAAAAAAACTTGACCTGAGCCTCAGAGGGTGGGCAGGACCTAGATGGAGGGTGGGCAGGAAAGAATACCAGTCGGACTGAACCTAGGCCTTGTGGTCTTATCATCACCCTAGCCTGTCTCTTGCTGCCTTGCTGGGTAGAAGTCCTTTTGCTCCTCCTTAGGGGGGTTTAATTCTATTGCCAGTGGCTATCATCTGAAAGCAGGGTCAGTGTAAGGACTTTCTGACATGTTCTGCACTTAACCCCAAGGATTTTCTCACCAATTTCCAGGTCATGGAATCTGAATTGGTCAACCTTTCTGGACAGGAGTTAGTTAAGCAATTGCTAAGTATTTGAAATACGCATTCTCTTGAGCCTATAAAGCCATTTTTAGGTACCCATCCTAAGAAAATATTTAATGGTACTCACAATGATTTGCCACACCAAAGTCCATAGATCTGAATTCCTAGCATCAGTCCTTTGACTTGGACTTGGATAAACAAAGAGAAGCCCCAACTGAAAAGCAGCAATGAAGGAACACAGAGAGAGAATTGTTCTAGGCAATAGCAGATATGTACCCAAGCATGTGCACGTGCACATTTACACACGTGTGTGCACATTCTCATGAGCCAAATATTTTCCCAGATTATTTTGATAGGGGATAAAGAAGGCAAACGTCATGGATTCTGTTAAAACAATTCAAACTACACCAATGGTATGTACCAATTAGAAATGGAAAGTAACCATTATATTGTGCATACATATATATAAACAAAGACAAATTGAAAGTTAAGATATCTAGAACTGCATTTCTGTCACCACATACATATATTTATTTGGGAGCATTTAAAATACAAGCATATAGGGGCGCCTGGGTGGCTCAGTGGGTTAAGCCTCTGCCTTTGGCTCAGGTCATGATCTCAGGGTCCTGGGATCGAGCCCCACATCGGGCTCTCTGCTCAACGAGGAGCCTGCTTCTCTCTCTCTCTCTCTCTCTCTCTCTGCCTGCCTTTCTGCCTACTTGTGATCTCTGTCTGTCAAAAAAACAAATAAAATCCTCTTTTAAAAATGAATATATAAATAAATAAAATATGAGCATATAATTAAATTGCACCATAACATACTTATAGTCCACAAAATTAATTCCTATAAAATTTCAGGTTGTGTTATTAAGATATGAATGAATGATGTGAGCCTCTTGGTTAGCTGGGTGCAAAATCCAAATCCCTCAGGGACTCCACTGAGTTCTGAGGCCACCTTGTAACAGTTGTTTACTCTATACTGGTGCTTAAATGTCATCCTTCCATTTCTGCCTTTCCCCATACCCCATCACCCACCATATTATATCCAATGCCATCTTATTGTGGGGTCTTATTGTGTTTCTATATCATAGTAGAAATGCGAATGAATATACACTGAACTATTCCCACAGGATATATTTGAGAATGAACATTTAATATAAAGGCAACTTTTACTTTCTAAGTGTTGTGTTTATATATTTAAATTTTCTCTTTAATAGTCATGTATTAATTAATAATATTCAGAAAAATTAGAGAAACCTTTGTAAACATGCAGAAGAAATAAAATACCTTGTCAACCATAGTTTATTGAAATGGAAGTGTTTTTATAATATATTGGTGTGTGAAAAAGGCAGGTTACAAAATATAACTTGCAGAGGTTCTAATTTTAAAAAGTAATATGTGTGTAGCTACTTATATGTATGTATGCATAGCAAATATTATGGAACAATATACACCAAAATATTAAAAGTGGGTACGATTGGATGATTGGTGGGCTTATGGGTGATTTGTGCTCTCTTTTTATATACTTCTTTGTGGATTCTTTTACATTTTCTCAGTGGGGGTGTGTAACTTCTATAATAAAGAGTAGTCTGTAAACAGTGCAATCTTATTTCATAGCACATATTTCACATATATACTTCTTCTGTAGTGGAGTAGGATCTGATATAAGAGCTCCACTACCTTTTTAAGGCCCTTGCAATGGTTGAATTCTTCATATTTGGTTCTCTTGACTTGTTTGTGAGTAATATACATTAAAATGAGACTCTTCTTATTTTTCTGACTATGCCTTCTCCAATCTAAGTTTGAGATAGTCAAGCTGTAACACTAGTCATACATAGGAAAGGGAGGAATCTCTTCCCTAAATTTTACCTGGTGAGAAACCTTTCTTCCTAAGATAGTGTTTTGCCAGAAAGAGTAATATTGTTAGCAATAATATATTTTGAAAAGTTTTTTAAAAAGATTTTATTTATTTATTTGAGAGAGAGACACAAAATGAGAGAGGGAACATAAGCAGGGGGAGTGGGAGAAGGAGAAGCAGGCCTCCTGCTGAGCAGACAGCCTGATTTGGGGCTAGATCCGAGGACCCTGGGATCATGACCTGAGCTGAAGGCAGCCACTAATGACTGAGCCACCCAGGCACCCAGCAATAATATATTTTAAGCAGATTATAAAATAGTTTTAGTTACCAGTTCGCCAATTCAATTCTTTTTTCTTTTTTTAAGTAGGTTCCATGCCCAGTGTGGAGCCCAGCACAGGGCTTGAACTCACAACCCTGAGATCAAGGCCTGGGATGAGATCAAGAGTCAGACGCTTAACTGACTGAGCCACCCAGGCACTGCCCACCCTCCTGGAACTCAATTCTTTTAGAAATACACATGAATAGAAAAAGAAAATATTTTATTTTTGGCTCTGCTTGACAAATAGCATTTATCTATAGTTCCCCGACTTTTTTTCCAATGAAAATTTTTTACTTTTACAAATAAACACAATAAATATTATTATTTAAAAGCAGGCTATAAAACAATGTGTATAAAATTATCTTAGCTATATTCAAAAATACATTTGGAGGAAAACCCTCAAAAATCTACACTCAATTTCATTTATCTGATGACTCTCAAACATATATCTTATTCCCTCATTATCAGTAAATATTAATTAGGTGCTTACTAGGTATTGTCAACCCAAATCCACAGGTCTCTTCCAGACTTTTCTTCTCAATTATCATCCCAGATTGGATATGTTAGTGCAATGAAGTTGCAGCTGGCTGGATTCTAAAGTCAGCATAAGTCAGTGAAATCCTACCTAGTCAAATTTACCTATGAAATATTTAGATCCCTACTTCATAGCATATTAACATAAGTTGCAATGTTAGTGGGGGAAAAATCATAACAAAGTATTTAATCTTATCAGTATATAAGTTTTATGATAATGTGGATTTTTTTAATTTTATGTCAATAATTCTTAAATATTTTCTAAATTCATTTGTTTATCTGGATTACACACACAAAACAATGAAATACACATTTTTAAGATAACTCAACTTGTTCTTACTGTATTTCATCATGTTAAAATTAACAGTAATTAAGTCAATTCTCTGCTGCTTAATATTTAGGTTTCCTCTACATTTTTTTTCTATCATAAGCCAAGCCATCACTGAAATCTTTGCACAAAATCATAGTTACTCCCTAAGGAAAAATTTCAAAAATTGAAATTGCTACGTCTAAAAGTTTGAAAAATCTTACGAATTTTAAATGTATATTGCGAAAGGGCCTACAAGTTAATTTAACCAATTTACAAGTGTACTGAGAGTCCATATGCATAACCTCACATAAAATAGCTAGTATGATTTTTTTAAAAATTCCTCAGTTTGACAGGTGAATAAGAATGAAGTTTTCATTTGTATATTTTGACCACTAGAACCAAACTTATACTTGGTTCTCCACATAGATGTCTTCTTTGGTCAATAACTTTTTGATGTCTTTTCACCAGTTTTCAGGTAGTGATAACTACTGTTATTCTGTTGAGTTTTTTAAAGAACATTTTATTACAGAAAACTATTGTTTCAGTTCGTCTCATTGGTTGTAAGGAATAGATACTTAGGCTAGCTCAGCTGAAGCAGGATCCATGGTAAGTATTTATGGGGCAGTAAATAGCACTATGATGTTAAGGGAATCTGAAAACAAACAGTTTCTAGTGGACCTCTAGGCGCCAGAACCAGCACACTATAGTGCTCTGCCATTAACTTGGCTCAGCTGTCTCATTCCCCCTTCCTCTAACATCCCTTTCCCCTTTCTGTGTCTTGGCTCTACCTCATAGTTTCAGCTTCCTCATAATGCCACCCTGCTCATGTATTAGGCTTTCTCAGGTTCCTATGGTACAACAATTTCCCCACAAAATTTCATGTACCTCACTAGCCCTAAACATGCACAAACTTATTTAGAATTTTAAGCCATCCATAGACTTCCTGGGTTGAGAACACTTGGTCTAGGTTAATTGATACAGTCAGTGAATGGGGGACGCCTGGGTGGCTCAGTCTGTTAAGTGTCTGCCTTCAGATTGGGTCATGATCTAAGGATCTTGGGATGGAGCCCTGCATCAGGCTCTCTGCTAAGGAGGAAGCCTGATTCTGCTGCTCCCCCTGCTTGTGCTCTCTCTCACTCACTCTCTCTCTCAAATAAACAAATAAAACATTTTAAAAAAGCTTCTCAAAAGTGGAAACATTAGATCATTTCTCTAAAACAGGACAAAAAAAGACACTTAAGCTCTATAGACATTAATTTACTGAACATGTACAATGTTGATTTGTTTTTGAAAAATTTAGGTTTAAAATTGTCAAACTAATTAGTCTGTATTTTCAAAAAAAATATTTAGGAAGCATTATTAGAACATTTTCTAATTGACAAATACAAACATGACCAAGTTATGAAGGATTTCCTATTTAATAAAAAAATTATTTTTTAAAATTATTTTTTAAAAATTTTATTTATTTATTTGACAGAGAGATCACAAGTAGGCCGAGAGGCAGGCAGAGGGAGAGAGAGGAGGAAGCAGGCTCCCTGCTGAGCAGAGAGCCCGCTGTGGGGCTCGATCCCAGGACCCTGGGATCATGACCTGAGCCGAAGGCAGAGGCTTTAACCCACTGAGCCACCCAGGCACCCCCCAAATTTATTTTTTTAATTCTAAATTACTTTTCTCCCCAAAGAGTCATACTGTCTTAAACATTATGAACAATTAGCTCTTTCATTTGTAGCTGATGCAAAATATTTTCTATTGGTTATAAGTTAATTTACTCAAATAACAAGGTACTCCTGCGAAAAGAGAAATCTTGGGATACTCATTCTCTCCCCCACCCAGGGATCCTCCCACCCCGTTCCTCTGCGGGTCAGCGGGTCAGGGCTGCATGCCTCCCAGCAAGAATGCGTACGTGAAAGGGGAAGGAGACTAAAATGTAAGTATTGTATTTCTATAATGTAAAAAACCAAAGAATTTTAAATTTTAAAAAATGGAACAGAAAAGTACACGGAAGAAAGGTTAATGTTCCACTTTCCACTCCCAGCCTCCTTTCCTGATACCTAACTTTATGTCCATTTAGGTGCAAGCAAGGGCCTCAGGAGAAAAATAACGACAAGGGTGAGAGGACACCATGAGAAGGAACCGGTTGGGGGGCAGGGGAAATGAGGAAAGGGCTAATTCCACAAGAATTGCAAATGGACAGTGACTCAAGAGAAAACGCTGCCTCTTGCTGATGATTAGAGAAAGCCAAAGACTCTACCTGGCCTCCTGAAATGCCAAAGTGGAAAAAGAGACATTCCAGATCCAGTGTGACAGGAGAAGGAGGGGATGAAGTTTTCCCACTGCCCTGCCTGAGTGGAAGGGAGGACTGGAAGTCTATACCCCACTGTGACGTGGCTGTCACATGACTGGAGTCTATCTGGGCCCAAGTCCCTTTCTTGCTTTGTATCCTGAGTAAAGACTCCTGTTGCAGAGGAGGAAAAACTTCAAGTCAATGAAAGGGGGCAAAACAATTGTCCAGGAACGCCCTGGATTTGTGTTCTGGCTTGAGCTGACTGGACTAACTCTGGCACCAGGATGGCTGGCAGCTGAAGGCAGAACCACTAATTGACATAGCCTTCGTTCTTGACACCCCCTACTTACCCAAAGTCCACTGTGGGTTGTCCTGGGGGCAAGCAGTGTATGAATATGGATACACGGGTACACTCTGGAAAGCCTTCAACTTACACAAGCCCCGCTCCCTGTGTCCCATGCCCTTTTGGTGCAAAACATTTTGGTAATAGAGGGGTGGAAATGAATCAGAGCAGAAGGCAACAGAGAGACACAGAAGGTAAAAGTTCTGTTTTAAGTATATACCCTCTTCCACCATTGTGGGTATTTAAAAGACCAGGAATACTGGAGGCAGAGGGTGGCTTTGGAGAAAGAAGTAATATAAAAAGTGACAAAACTGGGACACAAGGTGCTGGGAGGTGAGGGGCGAGTGGAAGGTCTGCAGCGAGCTCTTGTATGCAGTTGCCAGGGATCCTCCCACCCCGTTCCTCTGCGGGTCAGCGGGTCAGGGCTGCATGCCTCCCAGCAAGAATGCGTACGTGAAAGGGGAAGGAGACTACAAGGATAGGCTCGGGTCGGTGCGAGGAACAGTGGTGGAGATGGGAAACACACCCTTTCTAGGGCTCCCCTCCGGGTCTTCCCTTTTGGTGAATGCAGTAAGTCCTGGGGAAGGTATCTACAGGAAAGATGGTGAGCTTCAGAGGAGGGAGGAAAAGAGGAGCGAGCTGGGAGAGGGGTGAGTGGAGGAGGGGCTGTGACTGGATGTCCACTAGAGGGCGCAAGAGTCCTCTCAGGTGGGAAAAATAGAATTGAAAACAAAACAAAACAAATCCTTCCTGATATCGGAACATTGAAAGGCACATAGTAGGGCCCCTGTCCTGGGTCCTAATCTTTCCACCAAGCATTCAGTCCTTTCGTTTGCCTTTTGTCTCCTAGTAGTAATGGAGTCTAAAGAAAATAAGCGGGCGGGTCCGGGGAGGGATTTCAACATGGAAAACGTCCTCCAGGAAAGAAAAGGGAAAAAGGAGGAGAAACAGGTCTCTCTGCAGAATGGAAAGGAAGACCCCACCCCCCCCCCCGCCCCCATGAGAGGGAATGAAGACAAAGAGCCTGAAGGCAATAATGGAGTTGGGCTCCACTTTCCCCGGGTTTTAGAAGAGGAGTGCCCAATTGTTGTGTCAATAACATCAACATGGTAGATGTAGATGACATGGAATGGTTCACGGAAGGGATGAGAGAGTTAAACTCAGGTAAATAAAGTTAAGGTAGAGTCCACATGGCCTTAATGAAATTACTCTCAGCATCACCACCATGATGAGTTTTTCTTTATGCTTTAAAAACTAAGGTTTACTCTGGAGTTACTACTTTTCAAGTATGGCTTTCTGTTTCTTCACCTTTTCTTTCTTTCTTTTTTAAAATTATTTTATTTATTTGTTTGACAGACAGAGATCACAAGTAGGCAGAGAGGCAGGCAGAGAGAGAGAGGAGGAAGCAGGCTCCCCACGGAGCAGAGAGCCCAATGTGGGGCTTGATCCCAGGACCCTAGGATCACGACCTGAGCAGAAGGCAGAGGCTTTAACCCACTGAGCCACCCAGGCGCCCCCTTTCACCTTTTCTTGATATAATTTTGCTGATTCAATTACTTCAGAGCTTTTAGTATTGCCAACTCCTATTTGAATATTGCATTCCGAATAAATCAAGTCAGCAGAGGTGTTTCACACATTTGAATAGAAAGATGGTCAATACTTATTTATTTGAGTATAGGTGACACACAATATTACATTTGTTTCAGGTGTATGATTTTATTTTATTTAAGATTTTATTTATTTACTTGCCAGAGAGAGACACAGAAAGAGAGGAAACACAAGCAGAGGGAGAGGGAGAGGCAGGCCTCCCGCAGAGCAGGGAGCCCAAAGGGGAGCTCAATCAGATCAAGACCTGAGCCAAAGGCAGCCACTTAACGACTGAGCCACCCAGGTGTCCCTCATTATGGATTTTAAAATGAAAAAGTTACAGAGCAATGTGTAACTTTATTGCTACTTATTTTTTATTTTTATTTATTTATTTATTTTTTATTTATTTATTTGACAGATAGAGACCACAAGCAGGCAGAGAGGCAGGCAGAGAGAGAGGAGGAAGCAGGCTCCCTGCCGAGCAGAGAGCCCGATGTGGGGCTCGATCCCAAGACCCTGGGATCATGACCCGAGCTGAAAGCAGAGGCTTTAACCCACTGAGCCACCCAGGTGCCCCAACTACTTATTTTTTAATTATGTATTATATATATGAACAGTCTTAAATGTATCTACTAAAATGGGGCTGTTTATCTTTATATGTCATACTTATAGATGGTTTAAAATTTTTTGTCTTTCATACTTTCCAAGGATTTGTATATATTACTCGTATCCTTAAATATAATTAAAAAAGTTAAAGTAATGTGTCAATCAGCTTTTTTAGTGCCATTTAATATAAACTTGTTGAAAGAATGTAAAAAGTGCATTTCAAGTTACTTTTTTTTAGAATTTACTTAGCATTATAACTCCAGTACTTATTACCATAACTTTAAAGGTTCACTCTTGTCACCTGTGAAAAGTGTTGGAGGCTACGGCATGGTTGGAGGCTACGGCATGGCTGGAGTCAAGGATCAAACCAGGCCCTGACTTGTGTCTCCTTCAAAGTCTGGACACCTTGACAAGGTTAAGGACGGGAAAGTTGAGTAACACTGAGAAAGGGTCTGTGCTATGTGTGGTGCGCTCCCCTATGTGACTTCCCACACACTCTCCCTACAAAAGGGAACAATGTGGTCAGGGTCATGAATTCTTAGTTGGTCCTTGTTGTTCCTGTACCTCCCACAACCCACTCCCTGGTTGATTGTCTTGCTAATGTCTTTAGCTGAAACTACCTGGCATCAAGAGGTTTGCTTGTAAGTTGATGTAAACTTGTTATAAAAACTTGCGGGCATCTGACTAGGTACCCATGTATTACTCCTCCTATTGTGGTTTGCCTTATAAATGATTGTAAGATGTGGAATAAAATCCGTACTGTTGGACATCCTCCTCAGTGCTCCTCCTGCCCCCATCTCTTTGTCTCTTAATTCTTTTCACCATCCTCTTAACCCTCACGTTTTCCTGGTCGATTTGTTGCGCTGGCCGTGACGGAAAAGGGAATACTATTTGCCTCCTAGAGCTGCTGAGTAAATCAGATGTGGTACTGAATGTGTGAACTGTGTTGACTTAGACCCTACCCCATGTGCTTGCCTTTTCAGAACTGTAAACCCCAGAGATACTCATGGAGGGCTGAGAGATATCTAACCTGTGTCCAGGAATAAGTTCAGGTAGCTGAAAAGTGGGTGCCACCCTTCCCTGGATTCTGCCATGTCTTCTAGACTCTACTGTCACCTCTCCTTCATCTTTTTCCATATGCTGACAGTGGTTGATGTTGGGGTCTTCAAGGTGACAAAACCCCACTGATTTCTATGAGATCATTGTCACACTTATGAAGGTGGGTACCACAAAAATGTGCCTCAGTAATTGAACATCTTAGTCAAGATCTTAGTAAAAATAGGCCTTTTCTGTTTTACTTATGAGTCCTCTGCTCTCCAGAGACTCAGACATGATTCCATTTGGATGGAGAGTGTTGGGTCAACACATGAATATGAGACTTCATTAATAAAGTAAATGATGAATAAAATAAAATGATAGCTTAAACAATTGGAGCCAGTCATTTATTATCTTAATTATAATAAAGACTATGTTGGTTTTCTATATATTTTAGTAGTGGAAATTTCAAGAATAACACAAAATTGGTTTTTTATGCCTCCCACGTTCTTGCCACAGTTGACTTCTGGGCAGATCCACCCACTAGGGCAACAGGCATACATGAAGTATATAAATTCCAGGCATTTTCACCTTCTTACATCAAAGCAGAGTAATACCACCAAAACCTGATCTTGTCCCTACATGAAGGAGTTTAAAATATTTTATAAGATTAAAAAATCCATAAAAATGTTATCAATTAATCCTCTGCAAAATTGTGTCATTCTTAGCAAGTAGAGTTTCTTAATCAGCCTTATATTCCTAGTGCCTATTGTAATGTTTGACACATTGTAAATGTTGAATAAATGTTCACTATGCACATTATGACTCTGTGGGGATCCTTGTCCTTGAGGCAGTTCTAACTCTTAACTAAAGAACAGCAAGTAAGTAATTTTATTTCTCTAGAGGCCAACTTATATTTCCTAAGGAGCCTAGTAGGGTCTGGATGGCATGCCAAATTAAAACATGAATAAAATTTAATTTGATTTGCAAATTAAATGTGTCACATAGACTGCCTGCTTTAGAATTTTCTCTCTTTCGCTAACAATGTAGACTTTAGCACCCCTTCCTATATTCCATGATTTAAACACACTTCTAACTGGGCCCCAAAACATACATTATTATCATGCTTCTCTGAGAGAATCTAATGTGGACTAACACTGGAGAACCATGGTAGTGCAGTAGAAATACAATTATATTGAGTATTGACTTAGTCTGTTTGGGGTGCAATAACAAAAGTGCCATAGACTGGGTGGCTTAAATAATAGAAAATTATTTCTCATAGTACTGGATGCTGGGAAGTCCAAGATAAGGCCCTGGCATCTTGATTTGACGTCTGGAGAGGGTCCATTTCATGTTTCAAGTCTCCTTGCTTTCCATATCACATAAAGAGCAAGGGAGCATGCAGAGGTCTCCTTTATAGGGGCACTAATCCCATTCACAAGAGGTCCACCCTCAGGACCTAATCACTTCCCAAAGGCCCAACCCTAATTACTACCAAGGTGGGGATTAACTTTCAACATATTAATTTGGCAGGGGGACACATTTAGTCTATGGTAAGTACAAATATGCCTAGAAAAAGACTGCAAGGAAATACCTCAAAATGTCAGAGATCCTAGCAATGCATATATCACATGACCTAAACTGTCTTATTCTATTGTTAGTATCTGTTTAAAAAAAATCATTCAACATTTTTCATATTATAAAACATAATAAAATATGTATGTAGATTATATGTGATGGTTTTATTATTTTCTCAAAAAAGTGTTTCTGAATCAATGGTATATGTTGCTGATGCTGCAATCTAATAATCAAAAAAGTTAGGTGTATAAATATATAGAGAAGTGTGCATACAAATAAGACCTAAAGAAACTCACCACTGGTGATATTTGGAATGGATGTGTAATTGAAGGCAAAATTTTTGTTGTATGTACGTCAATGTCAGGTTCTTATATTTTATTTTTTTCTACAGTTCCAATCGTATTGCAATTAAAACAATTCTGACTATATGTCATCATATTAGTTCAGAATATGCAGAAAACAATGGTAATAATAACAATATTCATAATGCAGAAAAAGCATTTGACAAAGTACAACATCTATTCATGAAGTAACCCTCAACAAAGTAGGTTTAGAGGGAGTATACCTCAACATAAAAAAGGCGATATATGAAAAACCCACAGCTAATATCAACCTCAATGGGCAAAAACTGAGAGCTTTTCCTCTACAGTCAGGAACAAGACAGGGATGTCCACTCTCATCGCTGTTCTTTTTAACATAGTGCTGGAAGTCCTAGCCACAGTAATCAGAATATAACGAGAAATAAAAGGCATCCAAATCAGCAAGGAAGAAGTAAAACTTCCATTATTTCCAGACGACATGATACTCTATATAGAAAACCCAAAAGGCTCCATCAAAAACTGCTAGAACTTACCAACAGATTCAGTAAAGCTGCAGGATATAAAATCAATGTACAGAAATCTGTTGCATTTCCACACACTAATAATGAAGCAGCAGAAAGAGAAATTAATGGAATCAATCCCATTTACAATTGCACCAAAAACAATAAGATACCTAGTAATAAACTTAACCAAAGAGGTGAAAGAACTGTATTCTGAAAACTATAAAACACTGATGAAAGAAATTGAAAAAGACCCAAAGGAATGGAAAGGCACTCCATGCTCATGGATTGGAAGAAGGAAGAACAAATGTTAAACTATCTATACCACCCAAAACAATTTACATATTTATCACAATCCCTATCAACATACCAACACCAACAAACAATCCTAAAATTTGTATGGAACCAAAAAGTACCCTGAATAGACAAAGTTATCTTGAAAAAGAAAAGCAAAGCTGGAGGCATCACAATTCCAGACTTCAAGTTATGTCACAAAGCTGTACTGATCAAAACAGTATGGTACTGGCAAAAAATAGACACATTGATCAATAGAACAGAACAGAAAACCCAGAACTAAAGGCACAATGATATGGTCAATTAATCTTTGACAAAGGAGGAAGAATATGCAACGGAAAAAGACAGTCTCATTAACAAATGGTATTAGGAAAAATGGACAGCTACATGCAAAAGAAAAGCTACATGCAAAAGAAGAGTTGTAAAATTGAACAACTTTCCACTTTCTTATGCCATACACAAAAATAAATAAAAAATGTATATATGCAAATGTGACACAGGAAACCATCAAAACCCTAGAGGAAAACAAAGGCAGTAACCTCTTTGATATTGGACAGAACAACTTCTTTCTAGATATATTTCCTGAGGCAAGGAAAACAAAAGCAAAAATAAACATTGGGACTTCATCAAAATAAGATGCTTCTGCACAGTGAAGTAAACATCAAAACTAAAAGCCGACCTACAGAATGGGAGATGATATTTGCAAATGACATATGTAATAAAGACTTAGTATACAAATGATATAAAGAACTTCTAGGGGTATCTGGGTGGCTCATTTGTTAAGCATCTGCCTTCTGCTCAGGTCATGATCCCAGGGTCCTGGGATCGAGCCCCGCTCAGGCTTCCTGATCTGTGGGAAGCCGCTTCTCCCTTTCTCATTCGCCCTGCTTGTGTTCCCTTTCTCGCTCTCTCTCTCTCTGTCAAATAATTTAAAAAAAGAGTTTCTACAACTCAATACCCTAAAAATGAACAATCAAATTAGAAAATGGGGAGAAAACATGAATAGAAATTTCCCCAAAGAAGACATCGAGGGACCCACAGACAAATCAAAAGATATTCAACATCACTTATCATCAGGGAAATGAGAATCAAAGCCACAATGAAGGATCACTTCACACCTGTTAGAATGGATAAAATCAACAATACAAGGAAGAACAGATATTGGTGAGGACATGATGAAAGGGAAAGGGAAGCCTCTTGTACTGTTGGTAGGAATGCAAGCTGGCGTAGCCACTCCGGAAAACGGTATGGAGTTTCCTGAGAAAGTTAAAAATAGAACTACTCTATGATCCAGCAGTTGTACTACTAGGTATGTACCCAAAGAATACAAAAATGCTAATTCAAGGGGATACATGCACCCCAAAGCATATAGAAGCATTATCTACAATAGCCGAATTATGGAAATAGTCCAAATGCTATTGACTGATGAATGGATAAAGAAGATGAGGTATATGTATATAATGGAATATTACTCAGCCATAGAAAATAATGACATAATGCCATTTGCAAGGACATAGATGGATCCAGAGAGTACAATGCTACCCAAAGTCAGTCAGTCAGAGAAAGACAAATACCATATGATTTCACTCATATGTGGAATTTAAGAAACAAAACGAACAAAGGAAAAAAGAGAGAGACAAACCAATCATATGATACCTGTCAAGAAATAGGCTCTTAACTATAGAGAACAAACTGATGGTTACCAGAGGGAAGGTGGGCAGGAGGACGGGTGAAATAGGTGAAGAGGATTAAAGAGTACACTTATCATTATGAGCAGTGAGTAATGTATAGAATTGTTGATTCACTACAGTGTACACCTGAAACTAATGTAACACTGTATGTTAACAATATTGGGATTAAAAACTTAATTTAAAAAGGTATATTATGCAAACTGTGTCTATAAAAAAGCTATTGTTGCTTTTTAAATATCAACCAAGATAGAATTTAAGGCAATGGGGATTTATAAAAAAGGATATTTAATAAAGAAAAAAAGACCAATACACCAGGATTGTATTATGATACCTAATTTATATGCACCTAAAGACATAAAGCAAAAATAAAAACCAAAATAAAAGGAAGAGTAGAAAAATCCACAATCATAGTGAGAAAGAATAACAGAAGTTTCTTGGTAACTAATTGTACAGTCAGAAAAATATCAGTAAGGATATAAAAAAATTTACCCATGATAGCCTCAGGATACTTGGTAAGAGTCCAGGCATTGGAACAAAATCCACACACTGCCTCTTACTAGCTGTGTGACCCTCACTATTTTTATATCATAAACTCCCTTCCTAAACTAATGAGAACTATAGACTCTCTCCTTAGCATATACATACACCTTGAATAAATGGATTCATCCATCCCTACGCACATATGTGCATTTAATTTTGAACACAAGTTTAAGGGGATCCACAAGTAGCCTTTATTAAGGCTTTGTAGTCCAGTTTAATCAGTAGGAACCTAGATAGGAGGGTCAGATAGAAAACAAATAGTAATATGAAAGACATACACACAGATCAATAATCAGAGTGAATATAAACAGACTAAACACTTCAAATCACACTTAATAGAAGTAATAAATCAAATGCTGCTTAAAGAGACACAACATGAATTTAAGGACACAGAAAGACTGAAAGTCAAAGTAAGCCATAAGCCAAAAATTTTACTAGAGATATATATATATTTTTTAAATTAATCAATCAATCAATATTTATTTATTTATTTATTTATTTTCAGCATAACAGTATTCATTACTTTTGCACCACACCCAGTGTTCCATGCAATCCGTGCCCTCTCTAATACCCACAACCTGATTCCTCCAATCTCCCACCCCCCGCTGCTTCAAACCCCTCAGATTGTTTTTCAGAGTCCATAGTCTTTCATGGTTCACCTCCCCTTCCAATTTCCCCCAACTCCCTTCTCCTCTCTAACTCCCCTTGTTCTCCATGCTATTTGTTATGCTCCACAAATAAGTGAAACCATATGATAATTGACTCTCTCTGCTTGACTTATTTCACTCAACATAATCTCTTCCAGTCCCATACATGTTGCTACAAAAGTTGGGTATTCATCCTTTCTGATGAAGGCATAATACTCCATAGTGTATATGGACAACATCTTCCTTATCCATTCGTCCGTTGAAGGGCATCTTGGTTCTTTCCACAGTTTGGCGACCATGGCCATTGCTGCTATAAACATTGGGGTACAGATGGCCCTTCTTTTCATGACATCTGTATCTTTGGGGTAAATACCCAGGAGTGCAATTGCAGGGTCATAGGGAAGCTCTATTTTTAATTTCTTGAGGAATCTCCACAGTGTTCTCCAAAGTGGCTGCACCAACCTGCATTCCCACCAACAGTGGAAGAGGGTTCCCCTTTCTCCACATCCCCTCCAACACATGTTGTTTCCTGTCTTGCTAATTTTGGCCATTCTAACTGGTGTAAGGTGATACCTCAATGTGGTTTTAATTTGAATCTCCCTGAGGGCTAGTGATGATGAACATTTTTTCATGTGTCTGATAGCCATTTGTATGTCTTCATTGGAGACGTGTCTGTTCATATCTTCTGCCCATTTTTTGATATGATTATAGAGATATATATTTTATGATGATTAAACTGTCAATCTTATAGGAAGGTACTAAAATTGTAAGTCTGTATCCTCCTACTAACATTGCTTCAAAATATACAATACAAAAAATATCAGACATAAAAGGAAAATTAGAGAAATGTAAAGTTGTGGTGGAACATGTAAATATACCTCTCTAAATAACTAATAGGATAATTAGAAAAAATCAGCAGAAGTATTAAAGATTTAAGCAATAAGACTAACAAAGTTGACCTAATTTACACATACAGAGCAATACAAACTACAATTGGAGAATATACATTTTTTTTCAAATGCAAACAGGAGACATTTGCTAAAATCAACCTTTTACTCAGTCTTTTAACCAAGTAGTGACAAATTTTAAAATATTAAAATAATTAAGAATATGTTTTCAGATGACAAATAAACCTAATAATGACAAATGGAAACAACAAAAATCTCAAAGTGTTTGGAAATTAAGCAATACATTTCTCAGTAATTCATGAGTAAAAACAGAAATTACAATCAAATTTAGCATTACCTTTATTGAATGATAATGAAAACACAACAAATGGAAACCCGTGGGAGGCAGCTATCTGTGCTTAATAAAATATTCTATGGCTTTAAATGAATATATTAGGAAAAAAGAAAGACTGAAAAATAATCTTAAAATTTAAAATCTTAAAATTAAAGAAAGACTTAAAAATTATCTTATGTTTGCCTTAAAATAAGTTTTTTGGTGAAAACAAATCCACATGATTCTTAAAACAAGAAATAATTAAGAATAGAAATTAATAAAAAAGAAATGAAACAAAAAAAGAAGCACACAAAAGTTAATTGCATGTAAATACTAATAGAATCAAAAATTGTCCAAGAAAAAAAGAGAAGACATAATATAAGTCCCAAGGATAAAAGAAAGAAGAACAGTACATATTCTACAGATTTTAAAAATATAATAAAAGAATAATAAGAACAATGTCATTCTAGTAAATTTAAAATTTAGATTAAGTCCATGAATTTATAAAAAACACAACTTACCAAAATGGAATAAAAAGAAGAAATAGAAAATCTAACCAGTCCTATATCTATTAAGTGAAACTGCATGGCAATTTAAAAATTGACATAATTCCCACTTTAATGGTGACAACAGGAAGAGCTATGAAGACCCACTCAACAATTAAACATTTAACCATTTAATAAGTCTTTAGGAATTATCCTAAGGGAAAATAGCCCATGAAGAAACATTCATTAAAGGAAAATCTACCAAAACTTGG
The DNA here is from genome assembly GCF_009829155.1 of Mustela erminea. Taxonomy (NCBI): domain Eukaryota; kingdom Metazoa; phylum Chordata; class Mammalia; order Carnivora; family Mustelidae; genus Mustela; species Mustela erminea. The sequence goes on along the minus strand of NC_045635.1, from coordinate 84,924,232 downwards.
TAAAAACAATAAGGGTTCCTGGCATTTGAAACAAGACCTGCTGCCTCCTTCCTCTTCACCTCCAGCTCAGCTTAACAGAAACTATACTCTGGAGGCACAGCCAAAATTACAGAGCTCACTTTCCCCCTCAGTTCCCAATCAAGGTTTATGTCTCACTGGGAGGGCAGGTCACCAGAATTTCTTACCTCCTCCAAATTGGAGTTGAAGAAGCTAAATTCTTAGTGAATGTGACCAAGAAGTCATGGATTCCTTTCTAGTAACCAGTCATTACCCAAAAGACGGTTGTTTTACCCAACAAGGCAGACCAAGAATAAAAGTGTCCTAAATGCCCTCATCATAGATTCCTCTTAGAGCAGAGATTTCATACCAGGAAAAGCAATCAAATAAATAAATAAACAAATAAAACCAGAGGCTACAGCCCTGCCAAAAGTAGCAGTTCACAGTTTTTGCCCGGGGAGAGAAGTAGCCCATAAAAATAGCTTCTCAGCTATCCCCAAAAGAGAGGACTCAATTTGAAACACAGTCTGGGGAAGATAAAGCTTAAACTTACACTAGAAAACATTAGCTTTCCTTAAATAAAAGCAACAAGTTAAACTAGAGGCCAGCTAGTACACCAGAGAAAATTAGGGGGAGAGTTAATAAATAAGAGTCTCCTGAGGGTCAGAATAAACTTGAAAGACTGGCCTCAAAAACTATATCTGATTGAATTTAATTGGATCAGACTTTTAAGCATTTTATCCCCCAGGGCTTTGTTGAAAACAGATCAATCAGCCGATAATTAGCGGAGCCTAATAGGCCAAGTGTAATACCAAATGAAGCAAACAGCTTAATACAGAGATCAGAGAAAGAGACAGTCAAAAAGTGTGTTGGCAAAAACAACTGTAATTCCAGGATGCCTGTATGTGTGCCTGTTTGCACCCTCTGAGGAGTGATACCCAAAATGTTCACACAGTGGGGGAAACAGCTTCACTAAATAACCTAGTTAAATCACAAAACAAGCAAGCAAACAACAACCAAAACAAAGAGTGCAGAAGGTGGCGGGGTGTTAGTTTGTATTCAAAGATGTTAAAATATACTACCTAACCTGTGCAGATTTCAACAAAAGTTACAAAATACTCTGTCAAGAAAATTGCATTGTACAGAGTAAAATATGACAAGATTTATTCCTTGAGATTGAATTTAATTCCAACTACTATAACAGGGGCAGCAGGGGATTTTTATAATCAATACACAAGGAGAAAAAGTCATTGGATTAAAATTACTAACAGGAACTTGATTAGATATCAAGGGTGGAGGAAGAGGAACTTAATTGACTTTCAAGGGTGGAAGGATTCTTACTAAACTAGCTTACAAGGATTCTTGCTAAAATGAGGATGAAACTAATCTTGACAAAACTAAAACTAATCTTGACAGTCCAAGGACAGGGCCTAATCAAGAAGGCGGCTTGGGATGCCTGGGTGGCTCAGTTGGTTAAGCATCTGCTTCCTACTGAGGTCGTGATCTCAGGGTCCTGAGATTGAGCTCCATGTTAGGCTCCCTGCTCAGCGGGGAGCCTGCTTCCCTCTCCCTCTACCCCATCCCCCTCCCTGGCTTGTGCTCCTGAGCTCTTTCTCTCTCTCTCCCTTTCTCTCTCTCTCTCAAATAAAGTCTTATAAAGAAAGAAAAAAGTCCTTGCATATAAAGTCAGTACAAAGAAAGAAGAATATGAGACCCATGTACAGGAAAAAGGAGGCAACACAAACTATGCTGTGAGAAGTACCAGATGTCAGACTGAACATACAAAGATTTTAAAGTAGCCAATATAAATATCCTCAAAGAACTAACAAACAATGCTTAAAGAAATAATGTAAGATATGAAGACAATGTTTTATATCAGAGATATAAATAAAGAATATCAATATATAAAGAATATCAACAAAGATTTTTAAAAATAAGAAAAACAATGGAAACTCAATCAGATGAGTATAATAATGAAAATGAAAAATTCACTAAAGGTGCTCAACAGATTTCAATAGAAGAAAATATAAGTGAAGTTGAAGAATGACATTGTGCAATCTGAAGAACAAGGATAAAACAGAATAGAGAAAAATGATCAGAGACTCAAAAGATGTAAGACACACCAACATATGTGCAATGGGAGTACCTGAAAAAGAGGAAAGAGAAAAGAGTAGAAGAATATATTCAAAGAGATAATGGCTGTGGGTGCCTGACTGGCGCAGTCAGTAGAGCATACAACTCTTGATCTCAGAGTTTTGAGTTCAAACCCCAAGTTGGACATAAAACTTACTTAAAAAAAAAAAAGAGTGGCTGAAAATTTCCCAATTTGCTAAAACAAAAAACAAACAAAATCTCGAAAAAGAAGAGCAAATTCAACTGAAAGCAGCCTGAAGGAAGAGTATTCTAAGGATTACAGAAGAAATTAGTGACATACAGAAGAGAAAATATAGAGAAAATTAACAATACCAGAAATTGGTTCTTTGAGGAATGAAATTGACAAAACTTAGGTAGACTGAAAAAAGAGAAAAGACAAATTACTACAACGAAAAATAAAAGAGGGGACAATACTATCAACTTTACTGTTATAAACTGGGTTATAAGGGAATATTATGAACAACTAAATGCAACAAAGTCAATAACTTAGATTAAATGGACACAACCATATAAAAGACAGAAACTACTGAAAGTGACTCAAGATGAAATAAAAATAATGGCCCAAACTACTTAACTTGGTGAAAAACATTAAATCTCCACATCAAAGAATCTCAACAACTCCAAGGATAGAGCAAAAAAGATCTACACCAAGACATAAAATTGAACCGTTGAAAGAAAAAGAGTCGAAGTCAATAAGAAGAGTGACTTATCACAAGTTAAAGACACTCAATAAGATTATCATCTAATTTCTCACTAGAAATCATGGGGATCAGAAGGCAGTGCAATGACATATTTAAAGTACTGAAAAGGGGCACCTGGGTGTCTCAGTGGGTTAAGCCTATGCCTTCCACTCAGGTCATGATCTCAGGGTCCTGGGATGGAGCCCTGCATCAGGCTCCCTGCTCAGTGGGGATCCTGCTTCCCCCTCCCACTCTTCCTGCCTCTATGCCTACTTGTGACCTCTCTCTCTGTGTCAAATAAATAAAATCTTAGAAAAGAAATAAAGAAATGAATAACAAAGTATATATATATATATATATATATATATATATATATATATCTTTAAATTTTGTATTATTTTATTTTTTCAGTGTTCCAAAATTCATTGTTTATGCACCCCACCCTGTGCTCCATGCGATATGTGCCCTCCTGAATACCCACCACCAGGTTCACCCAAACCCCCACCCCTTCCCCTCCAAAACCCTCAGTTTGTTTCTCAGAGTCCACAGTCTCTCATGGCTTGTCTCTGATTCTGATTTCCCCCAACTTACTTCTCCTCTCCATCCCCAATGTCCTCCATGTTATTTCTTATGCTCCACAAATAAGTGAACCATGAGTTCTATATCTGGTACAACTGTCCTTTTAAAATAAGGGAGAAATTAAGACACTCTCAGAAAAGCAAAAGCTAAGTGAGTTTGTTACTAAGAAAACTGCCCCACAGGAAATGCTAAAAGGTATTCAAATGAAAGGACCTCAGTCATATAAGAAATAAAGATCTCTGGTAAAGGTAAATGCATGGGCAAATATAAAAGCCAGTATTACTACACTTTTAATTTGTAACTCACTTTTTATTGCCTGCTTGACATAAGAAATATGCATAAAAATAATTATAAGTTTATGTTATTAGATACACATGGGTAAAGATGTAATTTGTGGCAAAACCACAAAAGAGGTAGACAAAAGAATACCAAAGGAAACTGAACACAGGGACACATATATTTGCACATGAATATTCATTGCAATCTTATTCACGATAGGTAAAAGGTGGAAAATCCAAGTTCTCATCAACAGATGAATGTATAAACAAAATGCAGTATATATATCCAATAGAATAATATTCACTTATAAAAATGAATGAAGTTCTGAAACATGCTGCAATATGGATGAATCTTCAAAAAATTATATTAAATGCAGTCAGCCAGACACAAAAGGACAATATCGTATGATTCCATTTATATAAGATATCTAAAATAGACAAATTAATAGAAACAGATGGTAGATTTGGAGGTTACCAAAACTGGTGGAGGGAAAAATGCAGAGTTATTGCTTACTGGATACAGTTGCTGCTTGGGCTCCTGAAATAGTTTTAGAAATAGATAGGAGTGATGCTTGCATAACTTTGTGAATGAAATTAATGTCACTGTTCTGTACACTTAAAAATTATTTAAATGGAAAGTTTTATGTTATATATGTTTTACTAAAATTAAAAAAAACTACCGAATTGACATGATCTGAAAATCTGTTGTGACTATGTTGCTTCTCCCAGTATTCAATCTCTTGACTGAAGCTTTGTTTGTATTCTCTTTTTTTTTTTTTAAGTTTTTATTTATATAGTTGACAGACAGAGATCACAAGTAGGCAGAGAGGCAGGCAGAGAGAGAGGGGAAGCAGGCTCCCTGCTGAGCAGAGAGCCCCATGCGGGGGGGGGGGGGGGGGGCTCAATCTCAGGACCCTGGGATCATGACCTGAGCCCAAGGCAGAGGCTTTAACCCACTGAGCCACCCAGGTACCCCTGCATTCTCTTTTGATCATTAGCTCACTCTTAGTCATTTTACTTAATTGTACTTAGTTCTTAGTGCCCCTCCCTGTGACATTCATTATCCTTTCTCTGTTTACCAGAAAGGGGCTACAATTCCTTTTAGGGCTATTGGCTATTAGCACATCTTCTTTGACAAATCTTTATTTCCTTTGCATCAAAGATGTGTGTGTGTGTGTTATAAGCACGAGTGTTGTATTTTTGTAGTGGTGTCATTCTAGTAAAAGAACATATGCAGATATTTGTAATGATTTAAAAAAAGAAGTTTTACTATGATTCTGGATCTTCAGCCAGCCCCACTTTGTGCTGCTACTTCTAAAATGGTAAAGGTGTATCTTGTTTTATTGTGCTTTGCTTTATTGAGCTTTGCAGATATTGTATTCTTTACAAATTAAATGTATGTGGCAACCTTGCATTGAGCGGGTCTATTGGCTTCATTTTTCAACAGTATTTCCTCACTTTGTATCACATTTTGATAACGTTTGTAATATTTCAAACTTTTTCATTATTATATTTGTTATGGTGATCTGTGATTAGTAATCTTTGCTGTTATTATTGTAATTGTTTGGGACACCACAAACCGTACCCATGTAAGACAACAAACTTAACTCATAAATGTATGTGTGTCCTAACTACTCCATCAACCAGTTGTTCCCCATCTCTCTCTGTCTCCTCAGGACTTTATGCCCTGAGACATGACAATATTGAAATTAGGTCAATTAGTATCCCCACAGTAACCTCGCATGTTTAAGTAAAAAGAAGAGTTGTACGTCTCTCATTTTTAAAGATATGATATGATTAAGTTTAGTAAGGAAGGCATGTAAAAAGTCAAGATAGGCTGACAGCTAGGCCTCTTTCACCAAACAATTAGCCAAGTTGTAAATGCAAAGGAAAACCTCTTGAAGAAAATTAAAAGTGCTACTCCAGTGAGCATGTGAATTAGAAAGTGAAACAGCCTTACTGTTAACACGAAGAAAGTTTTAGGGGTCTGGGAAGAAGATCAAATCAGCAACAACATTCCCTTAAAACAAAACCTAATACATGGGGAGGGTATGTGCTTTGGTGAGTGCTGTGAAGTGTGTAAACCTGGTGATTCACAGACCTGTACCCCTGGGGATAAAAATATATGTTTATAAAAAATAAAAAATTAAAAAAAAAACCTAATCCAGAACAAAGCTCTAAGTCTCTTCACTTCTCTAAATGCTGGGAGAGGTGAGGAAGCTGCAGAAGAAAAGTTTGAAGCTAGCAGAGATTGGTTTATTAGGTTTAAGGAAAGAAGATGTTTCCATAACATAAAAGTACAAGGTGAAGCAGCAAGTGTTGATGCAGAAGCTGCCTGCAAGTTATCCAGAAGATCTAGATAAGATAAGTCATGAAGCTGGCTACACTAAACAACAGATTTTCAATGTAGACAAAATAGCTTTCCGTTGGAAGAAGATGCCATCTAAGACTTTTGTAGCTAGAGACAAGTCAGTGCCTGGTTTCAAAGCCTCAAAAGAAGGGCTGACTCTCTTGGTAGGGTTATTGCAGTGACTAGCTTGAAGCCAAAACTCAAGTACCATCTGCAAATATTAGGGCCCTTAAGAATTATGTTAAATCTACTCTGCCTGTGCTCTATCAATGGAACAACAAAGCCTGAGAGCCAGCACAACTATTTACAACATAGTTTACAAAATGTTTGAAGCTCACAGTTGAGACCTACTGCTAAGAAAAAAAGATTCCTTTCAAAATATTACTGCCCATTGACAAATGAACCTGGTCACCCAAAAGCTCTGATGGAAGGTGCCTGGGTGGCGTGGTTGGTTAAGCCTCTGCCTTCGGCTCAGGTCATGATCTCAGGGTCCTGGAATCAAGCCCCGCATCAGGCTTCTCCCTCTCCCTCTGCCTGGCCCTCTGCCTGCTTGTAGCACCCTGCCTTTGTCAAATAAATAAATAATAAATAATTTTTTTTTAAAGTTCTGATGGAGATGTATAATGAGATTCATGTTTTCATGCCTGTTAACACATCATCCATACTGCAACCCATGGATAAATGGGTAATTTCCATGTTCAAGCCTTATGATTTAAGAAATACATTTCATGATGCTGTAGCTGCCATAGTGATTCTTCTGATGGATCTGGGCAAATTAAATTGAATCCTGTAAAGGATTCACCATTCTAGATACCATTAAGAACATTCATGATTCGTGGGAAGAGGTCAAGATATCAACACTAACAGGAGTTTAGAAGTTTATTTCAACCCTCATGGATGACTTTGAGGGGTTTAAGACTTCAGTGGAGGAAGAAAACTAGAATTAGAAGTAGAGACTGAATGGAACTGAATTTCTGCAACCTCATGATAAAAAGTTAATGGGTGAAGAGTTGCTTCTTATAGATGAGCAAAGAAAGTGATTTCTTGGGATGGAATCTACTCTTGGTGAAGATGCTGTGAAGATTGTTGAAATGAAAACAAAAGATTTAGAACATTACATATCTTACTTGATGAAGCAGCAGTAGGGTTTGAGAGGATGGACTCCCAATTTTGAGAGAAGTTCTACTGTGGGTAAAATGCTATTGCTTGCGACAGAGAAATTGTTCATAAGAGAAACAGTCAATGCGGAAAGCTTCTCATTGCTGTCTCTTTTAAGAAATTACCACAACCACTCCAAATTTCAGCAACCATCATCCTGATCAGTCAGCAAAATCCTTTACTAGCAAAACAATTATTATGAATCACTGAAAGCAAAGATGGTGGTTAGCACTTTTTGGCAATGAAATATTTTTTTATTAGGCATGTACATATTTTTAGACATAATGCAACTGCACACTTGATGGACTATAGTAGAGCAGAAATATAAACTTCTATCTTCACTGGGAAAACAAAAAAGTCATGTGACTCTCTTTATTGCAGTATTTGCTTTGGAGATATTGCAATATTTCCAAGGTATGCTTATATACGAAACATGGACAGGATACAGGTAAGACATATGCTTACTTATTTCTAGTACGTTGTTTTACCCCACTCCTGTGTAAGCTCCCTGCCTGGTGAGCTGGGCTAGAACTTTGAAAAAAAGCACTCTGTAATATAGCATATACTGTTTAGAATGCTGACAAAGCAATTTTTGTTGGCTAGACAATCAACGAATAGCAGCTTTCTGGATGTGCTAGCATGCCCAATAAATGTCTATTGCTCACAATAGCTATCATTTTTTAAAAGAATGAAAGCTTTCCAGGTGATATATGTATGTAGATCATGAGGTAGATACTACAGATAATATTCCCATTTTACAGGTAAGTCTATCATGGTTCAAGGAGGTTATACAGCATACTTAAGCTCACTGAGCTAAATGAAGAGTCACATCTAGAATTTATATCCAGGTTTGTCTGACTACATAGCATGTGATCCTAGACACAAGTTCTATTGTCTCTATTTAGAATATATAAAACTTCCATCTGGATCTCCCACAGACATCTCAAACTCAACTTGTCCAAGTATATCTTGCTGTCTTTCTCTTGCCCTTATAACTTTCCCTCACACCATTCCGTCTCCTTTTTTTCATGAACCTTATTTCAGTAATTGGTGTCAACATACCACCAACTTTGATGCCTTCTCTCTCATCCTATACAATCGATCAACAAGTCCTGGAGACTCTGACTTTTATTTGGGTATGATCCCATTTGTGTATATATATTTTTTAAAACAGTCTTTAAAAAACGTTTTTAGAGCAATTTGAAATTCACAGTCTTCCAAAGTGGCTATACCATTTCACATTCCCACCAGCAATAAGTAAGTGAGCGTTCCTGTTGCTCCACAACCTTGGCAGCATTTGATATTCTCAGTGTTCTAGATTTTTGTCATTTTAATAGATCCATAGTGGTATCCTGTTGTTGTTTTAATTTGCATTTCCATGATTACATATGGTGTGGAGAATATTTCCGTATGCTTACTTCCCATCTATATATATTTTTTGGTGAGGTATCTGTTATGTTCTTTGGCCCGTGTTTTAATTGGGTTGCTTGCTTTTTTACTGTTGAATTTTATGAGTGCTTTGGGTATTTTGGATAACAGTCCTTTATCAGATGTGTTTTCTGCAAATATTTTCTCCCAGTCTGTGGCTTATCTTCCCATTCTATTGACATCGCCTTTCACAGAGCAGAAGTTTTTCACTTTAATCAAGTCCAACTTACCAATTATTTCTTTCGTGGATTATATTTTGGAGTTGTATCTAAAAAGTTATCATCTGGGGGGCCCGGCTGGCTCAGTTGATAGAACATGTGGCTCTTGATCACAGAGCTGTAAATAAGCCCCACATTAGGTGTAGAGATTACTTAAAAATAAAATCTTTAAAAAAATGAAATAAAAATAAGAAGTTATTATATCCAAGGTCATATAGATTTTCCTGTGTTGATTTCTTTGCACTTAGTTCTATGATCCATTTTTTATTTAATTTTTGTGAAGGGCATAAGGTCTATGTCTAGGTTCATTCTTTTATATGTAGATGTCCAGTTGTTCCAGGACCATTTATTGAAGTACATTTCTTTGCCTTTGTTCCTTTGTCAAAGATCACTTGACTATATTTTGTAGGTCTATTTCTGGGCTCTTTATTCTGTTCTACTGATCTATCCATCTATTCTTTTGCCAATACCACACTGTCTTGTTTACTATAGCTTTATGATAAGTCTTGTAGTTGGATAGTAGTGTCATCAGTCCTCAAACTTCATTCTTCTTTAACATTGTGTTGGCTTTTCTGGGTCTTTTGCCTCTCCCTATAAACACTGAAGTGACTTTATTGACACCCACAAAATAAATTGCTGGGATATTTATTGGGATCTAACCTTTAAATATGTCTCTAAAACTAGTTTCCCTCACATATGGCTTCACAGGGAAATTCTACCGAACATTTAAAGAATAGTTAATATCTATTCTTCTCAAAACTTTTCAAAAAATGGAAGAGGGAGGAAAGCTTCCAAATTCATTCTATGAGGCCAGCATAACCGTGGTACCAACACAAGATAAAAACACCACAAAAAAGAAACTGCAACCCAATATCTCTGATAAATACAGATGCAAATATCTTCAATAAAAAACACAACCCACCAATATGTTAAAAAAATCATTCACCACTATCAAGTGGGATTTTTTCCTGGGATATAATGGTGGGTCAATATTTGAAAATCAATCAATATGATACATCATATCAATAAGAGAAATTATAAAAACCATACAATTATTTCAATAATAGTTGTAGAAAAAGCATTTTCAAGTACAATAGCCATTTATGATAAAAAGTCTTTGACAGTAGGTTTAGAGAGAACATACCTCAACATAATAAATGTCATAAGTGAAAAACCCACAGTGAACATCATACTCAATCGGGAAAAAATGAGAGCTTTTCCTTTATGGTCAGGAACAAGACAAGGATGTCCACTCTCACCACTTTCATTCAACATAATTGTGGAAGTCCTAGCCACAGCAATCAGACAAGGAATATAAATAAAGGCATCCAAATTGGTAAAGAAAAAATAAAACTTTCACTATTTGCAGATGACATATAACTATATATTGAAAACCCTAAAAATGCCACCAAAAAACTAGTAGAACTAATAAATGAATTCAGTAAGGTTTCAGGATACAAAATCAATGTATAAAAATCCATTTCACTTCTATACACTAATAATGAAGCAGCAGAAAGAGAAATTAAGAAAACAATCCCATTTATAATTGCACCAAAAATAATAATATATCAGGAATATAAAATTAACCAAGGAGGAGAAAGACCTATACTCTGAAATCTATAAAACATTTATGAAAGAAATTAAAGATGGCAAAAATTTTTTACTACATAGTGGAAAAATATTCCACTACACTGTGGAATATTACTCAGCCATTATTACAAGGAATGAAATCTTCACCATTTGCAACAACATGGACATTCCATGTTCATGAATTGGAAGAACAAATATTATAAAAATGTCCAAAGTAATCTATAGATTCAATGCAATTCCTATCAAAATCCCAAAAGCATTTTTCACAGAACTAGAACAAATAATTCTAAAATTTGTATGGAACTACAGATCTCAAATAGCCAAAGCAATCTTGAAAATGAAGAAAAAAACTAGAGGTATCACAATCCTCAGATTAATCCCAGATTTCAATTTATACTACCAAGCTGAAGTAATCAAAACATGGTATGGTACAGGAACAAAAATACACTCATAGATCAATGGAACAGAATAGAGAGCCCAGAAATAAACCCATGATTACTCTCTTCAACAAATGGTGCTGGGAAAACTGGACAGCTACATTCAAAAGATTAAAACTGGACCACTGTCTGACACCATACACAAAAATAAACTCAATGGATTAAAGACCTCAAAACCACAGAAATTCTAAAAGAGAGCATAAGCAATAATTTCTCTGATATTGTCCATGACAACAATTTTCTAGATATTATCTCCTGCAGCAAGAAAAATAAAAGCAAAAGTAAACTATTGGGACTACATAAAAATGAAAAGCTTCTGCACAACAAAGGAAATAATTAACAAAACTAAAAGACAACCTACTGAATGGGAGAAGATATTTGCAAATGACATCTGATAAAGGCTTAGTATCGAAAATATATAGAGAATTAATACAACTCAACACCACAAAAACAAATCCAATTTAAAAATGGGCAGAAGAGGGGCGTCTGGGTGGCTCAGATCATGATCCCAGGGTCCTGGGATCAAGCCCCGAATTGGGCTCTCTGCTCAGCGGAGAGCCTGCTTCCTCCTCCCTCTCTCTCTGCCTGCCTCTCTGCCTACTTTTGATCTCTATCTGTCAAATAAAAATAAATAAAATCTTAAAAAAAATGGGCAGGAGACAAAAACAGATATTACTCCAAAGAAGACATACAGATAATAGACATACGAAGAGATGCTCAGCATCACTTATTATCGGAGAAATGCAAATCAAAGCCACAATGAGATAGTACCTCACACCTGTCTGAATGGCTAAAATCAACAACACAAGAAATAGCAAGTGTTGGCAAGGATGTGGGGAACCCTCTTGCACTGTTGGTGGAAATGCAAACTGTTAGAGCCACCATGGAAAACATTATGGAGATTCCTGAAACTTTACAAACTTTACAAATAAACTTTACCATATGATCCAATAATTCCACTACTGGGTGTTTACCCAAAGAAAATGGAAACACCAGTGGGAAAAGATACATCCGCCCCTATGTTTATAGCAGCATTATTTGCAATAGCCAAATTATGGAAGCAGTATCCATCAATAGATAAATGGATAAGGAAGATGTGGCGCACCCCTCCACACATGCACATGCACATGCACACACAGTGGAATATTACTCAGCCATTAAAACGAACGAGATCTTGGGGCACCTGGGTGGCTCAGTGGGTTAATCCTCTGCCTTTGGCTCAGGTCATGATCCCGGGGTCCTGGGATGGAGCCCCATGTCAGTCTCTCTGCTCGGCAGGGAACCTGCCTCTCTCTCTCTCTCTCTCTCTCTCTCTCTCTGCCTGCTTGTGATCTCTGTCTGTCAAATAAATAAATAAATTCTTGAAAAAAAAAACGAATGAGATCTTGCCATTTGCAACAACATGGATGGAGCTAGAAAGTATAATTCTAAGTGAAATAAGTCAGAGAAAGACAAACACCATATCACCTCCCTCATATGCAGATTTTAAGAAACAAAACAAACAAGGGCAAAAGAGACAAACCAAAATACAGGCCCTTCAGAAAACAAACTGATGGTTACCAAAGGAGAGGTGGGTGGTGGGTGGGTGAAAGAGGTGAAGGGGATTAAGAGTACACTTATTGTGATGAGCACTGAGTAATGTATAGAATTGTTGAATCACTGTATTGCACACCTGAAACTAACAGAACGCTTTATGTTGTGATGAGCACCAGTTGATGTATGGAACTGTTAAATTACTATATTATACACCTGAAACTAATATGACACTGTAAATTAACTAACTGGAATTAAAATAAAAATTTAGGGATGCCTGGGCAACTCAGTCGGTTAAGCTGCTGCCTTCGGCTCAGGTCATGATCCCAGAGTCCTAGGATCGAGTCCAGTATCGGGCTCCTTGCTCAGCGGGGAGCTTGCTTCTCTCTCTGCCTCTGCCTGCCACTTTGCCTGCTTGTGCTCTCTCTGACAAATAAATAAATAAAATCTTTAAAAAAAAAGAATGTGATAGCTTTAAAATAAACATTTAAAGTAAAGAAAAAAATAATACAGCACTGCATGTTAAGTATACTGGAATTAAAATTTTTTAAAAGGAAAAAAATTAAAAAACAATAAACAAAAAGGTAAACAATAAAGACTAGTTTTCCTCTCCAACTCTTCTACCACTACACATTTAAGCCACTACCATGCTTCTTGTTTAAATGAATGATGCCAGCATACTTTTAAATGCCAAAGTCAGAAACATGGATATTATCCTTCACTTTTGTTCCCTTACTTCCCTCAATCTCCTCAATAACCAGTTCCTGAGAACCCAACATTTTAATTATCTTCCACCTCTGTCCACTTTTGTTTTCCAATCCTATGTCTATTATTGCCCTGGTTCAGGTTCAGGACCCCTCCCCCCAAGTCACTTCTCTCCTGGAATAATGTGAAAAATTACCTGCTGGCCTCACTGTTATCATGTGTTGTTACCATCTAATGGATTAATTTTTTCAAAATACAAAATCTTATAAAAATCACTGCTACTCAGTATTTTCTTTCTTTCTCCCATGGTCCTATGAGACATGTACTGTTAGAAAAAAATTTTTTTTCGGGGGATGATGTAGTGAAGAAGAAACCGCCACCTTCTCCAGAATAAAAAGGAACTTTGAGTTATTTACATATGAGCGTTTAGCAGCTTGCGGCCTTGTTATCATGGAATGCTGAGAGAATATGCAAGAAGTACATCTTTTGGTTATTTAGAAGATAGGAGTCCAAGATCTTATGTAGGATAATTACTGTAAAAAACATCAATTATGCATAAATTCATAATTTAAATCACAAAGAGTGTATTTTGGAACTTAAAAATGTTCAAAAATTCCTCTGAATTACAAATGCTCATAAGAAGCAAAGAAATTGATGAAAATAAATAATAAAGGTGAATTTGTAGTGCCAGATAAAGTAATACATTTTTATCTTTATCTATTGTTTTTTAAAGATTTTATTTATTTATTTGACAGATCACAAGTAGGCAGAGAGGCAGGTGAGAGAGAGAGAGAGAGAGAGAGAGAGGAGGAAGCAGGCTCCTTGCTGAGCAGAGATCCCAATGCAAAGCTCGCAGGGCTCAATCCCAGGACCCTGAGATCATGACCTGAGCCAAAGTCAGACGCTTATCATGACCTGAGCCGAAGGCAGAGGCTTAACCCACTGAGCCACCCAGGCGCCCCGAAGTAATACATTTTTAAAAGTGACTTCTTGACAATAGAGAAAATAACTAAGGAAGAGCATTTGAAGTTGACAGATCTCAGAACAACTTGGTTTTTAGAATATAATAAAGATAGCCTTTCGAATTCAGCAGTAAGAGCTAAATAATTTTTTATAATGCTCTAATATTATGCTCACTTGGACACCAGACAATCTGGACCCAGACTTCTCAACCCGAGGGACAAGAGTTCATTGCCATCTTTATCCTCATCAGGGAGTACCATTAAGTAAACCTCTATACATTCACAACATAGTATGGCCATCATAACATGAATGTATAGATATTGACAGGTAGGTCTCATCAATTCATAGGGAGGACACATGGAAAAGTAGGTAAATTGGAGCTAGAATCTCAGGCTTGACATATTCCAGTGTTAAAAGGCATTGCATAAAATTTTGAAACTGCTTTTTCATTTGTAAAGTTAGAATTATATCTACAACATAGGTATAAGTCCATGGTTCTAAATGTAAAAAATACAAATAGAAATGACTGTATTTCTAGCACTGAGCTAGGTTTAAGAGGACATAACTGACCTACTGGAAATGACATTTGGCTGACATTTTGGCTAAGTAGTTAAAACCCATTGACATGAACATATTTTGAGGATGATTATGGACTACAAGGAAAAAGACAAGAAGAGTTTAGAGAAAGTAGCAGTTTTCACGAACTGGTTTAGTCTGAAAAGACTACAGGTTAAAAAGGTTTTTAATATGGTCCTGGCTATGATGAGATGGAATAGATACTCCCATGCATTGTTGATGCAACTGTTAATTGGTATAACCTTTTAGGAGCAAAATATGGAAATATTTCTAATAATTAAAACATGTTTAATATTTGTATTGAGGTGAAATTCACATAAAATAAAATTAACTATTTTAAGTTTATAACTCAGTGGCATTTAGAATATTCACTTTGTTGCACAACTGTTCACTTTTCTCTGGTTCCAAAACATTTTTATTACCCCCACAAAGGAGTCCCTTTACCAATTTACCCATTCTGTTCTCTCTTCAACCCTGACAACAACTAATTCATTTTTTGTCTTTATGTATTTACATATTCTTGACATTTGATATGAATGGAATCATCCAATATGTGACCTTTCATGTGTGGTCTCTTTTACTTAGCATATTTTTTTTTTCAAGGTTCATCCTTGAACCTTGTAGCATGTTATCAGTCTTTCATTCCTTTTTAGGGTGGAATAGTATTCCATTATATGAATACATTACATTTGGTTTATCAGCTCATCAGTTGATGGGCATTTGGCTTGTTTCCATTTTGAGTTTTATTTTTGGAATAACATGAGGCAGGGGTTTGATCTCATTCTTCTGCATGTGGATTTTCAGTTGTCTCATCACCATTTGTTGAAGAGCTTATTCTGTCTCCCATTGAAAGGACTTGTCATCCTTGCTCAAACTCAATTGACAATAGATATATGGGTTTATTTCTAGACTCTCAGTTCGATTCCATTGATCTGCATGTCTATTCTTATGCCAGAAGTACATGGTTTTACTATAAATTTGTAGGCTTTTAAAATAAGAAAGTGTGAGTCTTCTTACTTTCAGCATTTTTTATTTATTTGGGATTTCTCACAATTCCATATTAATTTTACTCTCAGATTTTCTATTTCTCAAAAATAGACTTCTTATTTTGATAGGAATTGCATTCAATTCTTTCATTGCTTTGGGAATTATTGTCGTCTTAACAAATATTGAGTCTTCCAATCCATGAACATGGAACATCTCTGCATTTATTTAGGTCTTATTAATTACTTTCAGCAATTCTGTAATTTTCAGTGTACAAATCTTGAGATACCTTAAATTTATTCTTAAGTATTGTATTCTGTTTTGTGCTTTTGTACATAGAATTGTTTTCTTAATTTCATTTTTTGATTGCTCATTCCTAGTGTATAGAAATACAACCAATTTGGAAGAGCTGATTTTGTATCTGGCAATTTGCCAAGTTCATTTATTAGTCTTAGTAGACTTCTTACATATTCTTTAGCATTTTCTATATACAGGATAATGCCATTGGCAAATAAAAATAATTTTGCTTCTTTTGTTCCAATCTGGATTCAATTTTTTTTCTTGCTTAATTTCTCTAGCTGGAACTTTCAGAACTAAACTGATGGAAGCAAAGATCCTTGTCTTACTTGTGATCTCACATGGAAAGCTTTCAATTGTTCACTATAGAGTATGATCTAGCATTGAGTTTTTCATAAATGCCCCTTATTATGTTGAAACAATCTGCTTATATTCCTAGTTTGTTGAGTGTTTTTATTATGAAAGGGTATTGGAGTTTGTCAAATGCTTTTTTTTTTCTCTATCAATTGAGACGATAATGTGTTTTTCCTTTTCCTATATTAATATAAGATTTTGACATTGATTTTCATATGTTGAATAACCCTTGAATTTTGTGGGTAAACCCCAATTCATCAGGATATAAAATCCTTCTGCTGGCTTAGTTTGCTAGTATTTTGTTGAGGATTTTTCTTTTAAGATTTTATTTATTTATTTGACAGAGAGATAGTGAGAGAGGGAATGCGAGCAGGGGGAGTGGGAGAGGGAGAAGCAGGGTTCCCGCCAACCAGGATCATGACCAGAGCCAGGGCCCTGGGATCATGACCTAAGCTGAGGCCAGAGGCTTAACAACTGAGCCACCCAGGCAGCCCTTGTTGAGGATTTTTGCATCAATATTCATCAGGACTTTGGAGGTGATGGATATGTTTATGGTATGCTTTGTGGTAAATAAACAAACCAACA
Organism: Mustela erminea; assembly: GCF_009829155.1. Taxonomy (NCBI): domain Eukaryota; kingdom Metazoa; phylum Chordata; class Mammalia; order Carnivora; family Mustelidae; genus Mustela; species Mustela erminea. Next base: position 84,907,366 of record NC_045635.1, on the reverse strand, counting down.
AAAATATGTACATATCACATGATCCAGCACTCTCACTACTTAATATTACCATGGAGATATATGCACACAGGTGCACAGGAAAGCATAGATAAATGTTTATTATGACATTGCTTGTAAGAACCAAAGTATTGGAAATAGCTCAAGTCATCAAAATGGAAATATTAGGGCGCCTGGGTGGCTCAGTGTGTTAAGCCTCTGCCTTTGGCTCAGGTCATGGTCTCAGGGTTCTGGGATCAAGCCCTGAATCGGGCTCTCTGCTCAGCAGGGAGCCTGCTTCCCTTCCTCTCTCTCTCTGCCTGCCTCTCTGCCTACTTGTGATCTCTGTCTGTCAAATAAATAAAATCTTTTAAAAAAATGGAAATGTTAAATAAACTGTGGTCTATCTATATCAGGGAAACTACACAATAAATAAAAAGAATAAGATTCTTATACTGACACACCTCCAGGAATATTGTTGCATAAAAACAACAGGGCAATAGATGTAATTTTACAATATTTAGTTAAAATGCAAAACAGAAATATATGAATTTCTAGATGGATATCCATCAAACTAGTGTGTTTAATTGTGGGAAGGGGATTGAAATTGGAGGTGTGGGTAAAACAGTATATTAAGATGAAATAGGCTATCTCAGTGAATTTTAAGCAGTTTATTACTCATTCACATCATAGTTTAATGAGAGTTATTGGTTTTCCTGCATGGCTCTGCTCTATTGATTATTCAGGTATCTAGCCTGCATTCATCTCACAGTCATGTGTTCCAGATGGTACACATGGTTTCCAAGATCACTGAAAGGAGATGGAAGGATTACCGAGCATTGTTTTAGAAGTGTCTTATATTACGTTTGGTAATATAAGATATTACGTTAGGACCCCAACATATGTGCAAGGGAAGTTGGAAAATCTAAGAGATCACATACTTTTTGATCAAGCACTCTTACTTTTCAGAATCTATTCTGTAGAAATACAATCACCAGTACTTTGAATATATGTGCAAACATTTTAGTTGCAGACAGCATTGTTTTTAGTGGGCAAAGTATAGAAATACATGTTGAGTGATGGGGAACAATTTTAATAACATACAGTACATTCATACTATAGAAAATAGATTCATTTGTATTTGTATTTGCGGACCTCTGGAAAGTCCTATAGGACTTCCATGCTGAGAAGAAGAGAAACAATACAAGTAACTCAAAGTCATATAAAGAAATAAAGGACAACAGTAAAGGTAGCTACATAGGTAAATATAAAAGCAAGTAGTTTTTCATATTTGATTTATAACTCTTTTTTTCCTATATGACTTAAAAGACAAATGCATAAAACAATAATTATAAAGCTATGTTAATACGCACACTCACCATTCATCCTGTTTCAGCTGAGTTGTGCAGAAGTCTCCTTATAATGGTTTATGATTCCTAATTAAGGGTTCCTGAAAGTCACAATGTAGTATTATAATATGTAATTAAAATGAAAAACAGAAATACATAAATTTCTAGATGGATATCCATCAAACTGAGAAGTGTTATAGGGAGGAGATTGAAATTAGAGGTATGGTTAAAGCAGTATGAATCAGGTAATTAATTATTTATGACAATATTATTTGTGACAATAGAAACATAAAGATACATGATGTCTTTTCTTAAAGATTTTATTTATTTATTTGAGAGAGAAAGAGAGCAGGAGCTGGGAGGGAGGGACAGAGGGAGAAGCAGACTCCCTGCTGAGCAAGAAACCCAACATGGGGCTTGATTCCAGGACCTTGAGATCATGACCTGAGCCTTAGGGAGATTCTTAACTGACTGAACCATGCAGGCACCCCAAGATGCTTTATGTTTTTACTTAAAAATATTCCTATATTGATGCTTCAATATAAGAATCTCATTCTTTTTAACTCTTGTGTAGTTTTCTTAGCATAGATAGACAACTTTTTATTTGACCTTTCCCTTTTGATGACCTAGGCTATTTCTAATATATTGGCACTTACAATGACACAGTAAACATCCATCTATGCTTTCCCACGCATATGTGTACATATATCTCTATGGTAATACAAAGCAGTGGAAGTGCTGGGTCATATGGTATATACAAATTTTTACTGGTTTGTTTATCTTTTTTTTCCATCTGTAAAGTCTATTAGGGTTATAGAGATATTTTCCCACTATTTGTCATGATATTGAAAATATTTCTTCACAGGCTGTTTCTTGTCTTTGGACATTTTATATTTTTTTCTTTATAATTTCTGGATTTTTTTTCATGCTTAAGAAGATAATGACATCACAAGATTACATGTTTTTAGTTAATTTTCATTGCAATATTTTATTCTTGTTCTTCACATTTACATTCTTTCTCTCTTTTTAAAAGATTTTGTTTCTAAGTAATCTCTACACCCATTGTGGTACTCAAACTTACAACCCTGAGCTCAGAGTCATATGTTCCACCAGCTGAGCCAGCCAGGGGCTCCTTGTTCTTCGTTTTCATCTTTAGTCCACCCGGGGTGTATTTTTGTGTGTGTGGTGAATAGGAATCTATGTTCATTTCCTTCTGATTGGATAGCACATGTACTTGATTCTTAGGTTTAAAAAAATCCTTATAAATATGTGAAATCCTTAAATAAAAAATGTTTATAGCTAAACATTTGCTCACTACTATGATAATTTCCTTAGGACACATTCCAAACTGTAGAATTATTGCGTCATGGTATATGCAATATATACAGCATTTGGTACTTACTGTGAATAGAAGCAAAATAAAATGGATGTAGCAATTTACTCTCTCAACAAGTATGAGAATGCCTACATCCTCAACAAAACTGAGTATTGTAAGCAAACATTTGTCTATTTGATAGGCAATTTTTAAATTTTATTTTCCATTTGATTTTTCATCTCCTACTGAGGCTGAATAATGTTTATTGTTCACATAGACTTACTTGTTAGATACACAATTTTTAGGCTATGATAACCACCATTTTGACTTTCAGGAGCCCTAAGTTATGAATTGTAAACCATTTGACTCTTTGATTATAAGGAGACTTCTGCACTGCTTAGCTGAAACAGGGTCTATGATGAGAGTATATGAAGCAATAATGGAGACCATGATATCATCGGAGACCCCAAATGGAGGGCCAGGGCAAAATGCAGAGATTCTGATTCAGAGTAAGAGTATCAGTGTGTATGGGGACATGTGTCCAAATTTTGCATTTTTAGCAAGTACTCCAGATGATTATAATGTAAAGAGCTATTTGAGAAATCAGTTATGTAATGTTACAATAATTTTATAGACTGAATATGAGAAATAATCCCTTTCCTGTTGGGTCCTACTTGAAAATGCAAATTATAGTTTGCAGTGAAATAGATTATTGCCATTTTATGCAAACAGAAGTAAAACTGGGCCAAGAACACTAGATTTTAAGTAAAAATTTATTACATATCCACTATATATAAGTCACTAATCAAAAGAAGTATAATGAAATACATGATACAGTATTTACTTTGAGATGCAAAATGCAAGAAGTCCAATTAGGAAATAATGTTTAAATATATATATACATATACCTATATGTATATATATACACACATATATATATGTATGTGTATAATATATATAAGTATAGCTATGTGTGTGTATATATGTGTTTTTGTAAGACTAAACATATATATTTATATATACACACATATGCACTAAATATATGTACAATACATATTGTACATATGTATACTAAAAAGTACATATACATATATAGGTATATATGTATATGTTTATATATAATGTTATATATATTAAATATATATATATATTAGTCTTACAAAATTTTTCCATGTTTCAGGAAGGAAAGTAATAGAAAGATGGGGATAGCTTTCCTAGATCTATTTTCTGCATTGTTTTGTGCAATTTATACCTGTCCCCTGAGAGTCTTCTGACCCAGCAGGGCAGGCCTGCAAGGAGCCTTCAGGAAGAGATCATCTCACAAGAGGAGGAAAACAAAACCTTAGTTCTTAGACCTAAGGCAACTCTAACTACAGGGGTTTTTTTTATTCTAACTTGTACCTTGGTCCAACTCCAAAAACGGCTTCATCATGTCCGACCCCTAACACAGAGGAGGGGTCCTGGGATTGAAAACAGAAGAGGCTGTCTTGCTAGGAACCCTGCAAGGCATTGTGGCCCAAGCAGTCTCACCTGTGTGAAGGGTCCCCATGAAGCAGAGAGGCTTCAGAATACAGAGTGAGGGGTTCAGCCCACTAGGGACTCCAGGAAAGTGAGTGAGTTTTGGCACCTGGGGGGACCCCAGTGCACCAGGAACAGTGAGGGCCAGCAGAGAACAATGGTCCCAGCAAAAGAGGCAGCAGGTGCCCAGCAGGGGAGAACCCAGGGGACAGAACCCAGGGGAAGAGGAGGGCAGGGCTCAACAAATACTGGCATGAAGCCCCCACTGCCTTGCCTACTAATGGACTTGTTCCTGACCACAGGTGAGTCGTGTCAGGGCCCGCCCTCAAATAACTGATGCTCTGCAGCAGGTTGGGGTTCTATATGCACAGGTGGGAACAAGAGTCCACCAAGCACAGCTCAGAGTCACCTCATTTCTTCCTCACAGCAGCCCTGTGAGCCAAATGTTTTCCCTGTGAAAAAGACTGAGTCTTAAAGCAAGTATATCTGTAATAATTGCCATTTTATTCCTCTGGCTAAAAGATCCAGAGGTAATTTGAAGTTTACATTTCTTTTTTATAGTTCTGTTGTCAGAAGTTTATTAAGTGTTTTACTGTCCTTCAAAGGTGATTGACAAGGTTTTTGTGTCTGTTTATTTTAGTTTTTTGTGACACAATACACACACATACACACACATATATATTCATTTTGTAGAAAACGAGAAGATGCCGATAGCCAAAAAAGAAATGAAGTACAAATCACACAGAGGTTCACTGTTAACCTTTTGGTGTATAATAATTCATACTTTTTCTTTTGCATTTTGTCATATATAAATGTACACATATGTGTATATATATATATACACATATACACACACTGTTTTGCAACTTATTATTTTTACTTTACAATATAAATAAGCATCTTCCCATGCAAATGAATAAAACATCCTCATTAAATGAGTGAGATTGGGTCAAAAGATGAGACGTTGGTAACAGGAGTCATATGCAAATCAAAGGAACACTGGAGGATAGGAGTAAAAAGGTAGCAATATCTAGCAAAAAAATGCAGACAAAAAGACGCCAATGGTGGTAATATTAGTAACAGAAAATAGTTGAATTCAGGGGAGAAATGCATTAAATGGGATAGGGACGGTCCAGGGAATGCCTATGGTTAGAATGCAGAGCCCTAAATTTCTTTCTCAGACCCCTTATCTCTTCCAAACACCTTTCCATCTCATCTCCCTCCCTCGTCATTTCTTCATCTTTAAAGTGCCTATAGTCTATGTCCTCTTTAAATTCCTCGAGGGACTGAAGCAGCCTTTGCCTAAAATTCCCCTCTGTTTGCTGGCGTTCAAATTCTCCATAGGGGCGTTCTTCCTCTCTCTTTGGCACGCTGTACTTGGGCTTTCCTTCATTTTCTTTGCAGGGTTTTTGCATGATGTTGTTTCCAGCTTAAGCCCGGGGAGAAAATGTAGAGCGAATTGCTTCCTTTCTTTTGATTCAGGTTTGTCAGTTTCTCTTTAAAGCAAGATACCTAATCTCCCACCCGCTGCCACACAGGTCCAGCCCATTAAGTTTGAGATACCGCCCCTTCCTCCCGCACTCCAACTCCGCCTCCTTTCTCCTCCCTCTGCAACCCACCATTCCCCAGCAGACAATGCTAATGGCCTCTCTGACGGGCCCGGGAGAAAGGGAGCAGACCAGTAGTTAAGCTGTGAGGCGGCAAATTTTACCCAGCTCTAGCCCTTCCCAACTTCCACCCTCAGAGACCCGGGCTGAGTGCCTCCCTCGCACTGACCTGTGAGGATTCGGGATAGTTTCTCTTCTTCTTGCCTCGAGATGTCTGTGAACACAGACCCTTGGACCTGCAGACAGAAGGGAAGGGAGCGGGGAGAAAGGAGCTCTCTCTGTGGATCCACCAGTCCGAGAGACAGGACACTCATTATCTTGAGCCCGGGATCCTCACAACCGTCGTTGTCCAAAATTTCCTACCTCCTGGTTCCTCCTCCTGTCCTTATCCCTTCTTCCTGGATCCCTGCCTCCACCCCCAACCCCTCACCCTTTTGGCCTAGCCATTGCGAGGGCTGCTGTCCCCTCGCCACCCCCACCCCCCACTGCAGGACCCACAGGCAGCCACTGAATGAGAGGAAATATTTTCAAATTAGTCTAAATTTCTGCCTCCACCACAGGATTCTAGCTGTTCCCCACACAACAGCCCACACCTCATTTCCTCAACGGAATTGGAGGAAGAGGAGGATAAACGGAATGCGTGCCAATCCCAGAGAAGCCGATTATTTCTAAACTAACACTCTATCTGTAGGTGTCTCTCAGGAGACTTCCACCTACTCCCCACCGTCCTTTCAAATAAATAAATAAATAAACAACAATCATCTCCCAACGAGTTTGCAGGGATTTGGGCAAAGTGAGCCTGGACCTATTCCTGCCGCTAGATTCAGCCACTACCACCCCAGGCGTCCCAGCAGTTTCCTCAAACCAACCTTCTGAGATTTAATGAATTTAAGTCCTCTTTCTCTTGGCCACAAGCAGGAACGCCTACAGGACAGTAAGGAGCTGGTACCCAGAGGAGGAAGAAGCCCGGGAATATAAGGACTTCGCAGCAGCTGCTGGTCACGTGAGGATTATGTCATCCTCCAACTCTGGCCCCCACTTTCCCCTCCCACCAGCTGTGCTGCAGAAGTGCAATGACATACCAACCTCCCACCTCCCCCACCACACCAGGCCCTGTCACTCATTTTCATCACTGCTAATTCCGGAGGTCAAAAGTGACCCCCTTCTCCCTGTGGCTGGAATTTGCCTTTCTCTGATTACCAGAGAAGGGCTGCATCTTCCCATAGTCATGTTAACCACTGTTACTTTAGTGGTTGTGTTGAGAGGATTGCACATCCTCTTCTAAGCTACAACAAAAAAGGTAGCAGTTTTCCCTCCACTAACACCCCCCCCCCACCAATAGCCACCATTTGCCTTGCTGTTCATTTCTTGAAATCAAAGTAGAGGGGGTGGGGTAAATTAGGAAAGGAAGTAATGATTGAGATTGTGGTTTTTCACTTTTGTTCTGATAATTTCCTACTCTTCCATTTTTCCATCAATTTATTATATTCTTCTTTAATCAGAAATATAGTAACAATGAGTACATTCGGAAAAAAGACTCAAGATAGGAGGGAAAAAAGACCCAGCCACCTGTTTCTTCTGCTGAGTCATAAGATAAATATAGACCCTCCAGGCAGACACATTTTTGGAAGTTTAAAACATACAGGGCAGCTGGAGACTACTACTCTTCTGAGGAGCTCCTAAGCATGTGAAGCCCTTTGGTTAGGTGAACTACTGAGGCCATAACCCAACAGCACTTTGCCCCTAGAATTTCAGATCTCAAAAATCAGTCGTAAAACTTTACTGGTTTGATCTCAGTATCAAGCTCTCTCTCTGTGTTTATACTATGCAGTTTTATTTCTTTAGTTCCTATATGCAAGAGATCTTACCTTTCCTCCATACTCTTATTAAGAATCAAAGAGTTTTTTATTTCTCCCAGACACTGTCATCTTATTAATGTTTTCTTAGACCTCATTCAGCCACACTGAGGAATTAAGACTAACAGAAACTGGTCACATTACCAAATTTTTTGTTGCTAAGGATTTTCGTACTAATCTAAGTGAATTAGTTTGGGTGATATGTTAGTTTGAAATATATACAACAGAAAGAGGGATGTGTTCTTTTTTCCCTTTGATTTTTTTAAATATTTATTTAATTCAATTTAATTAACATATACTGTATTATTAGTTTCAGAGGTAGAATTCAGTGGTTCATGAGTTGCATAAAACATCCAGTGCTCATTACTTCAGGTGGTCTCCTTAATGACTATCACCCCAGTTACCCCATCCCCTCCTACCTCCCCTCCAGTAACACTCAGTTTGTTCTGTATAGTTAAGTGCCTCTTATGGTTTGTCTCCCTCTGTTCTTACCGATTTTATTTTTTTTCCCTTCCTCTATGTTCATCTGTTTTGTTTCTTAAATTCCTCATATGAGTGAAATCATATGGTATTTATCTTTTTCTGACTGACTTATTTGCTTAGCATAATACCCTCTAGTTCTATCCACGTCATTGTAAATGGCAAGATTTCATTCTTTTTGATGGCTGAGTAATATTCTATTATATATATGGTGTGTGTGTATATATGAATATTGGTAATGTATATATTATATATGTGGTATCTTTATCCATTCTGTATATATACAATGTATATTGGCATATATATATATTACATATATATAATAGATAGATATAGATACATATATAAATAGATAAATACATATACATATAATAGATAAATATATCTATATCTTTGTCTATATCTACATAGAATGGATAAAGATAGCAAATCTCCTTTATCCATTCATCTATCAGGGGACTTTTCCCACATTTTGGCTATTGTGGACATTGCTGCTATAAACATGAGGATGCAGGTGCCCCTTCGAGTCACAATATTTGTATCTCTTGGATAAATACCTAATAGTGTCATTGCTGGGTCATAGGGTAGCTCTATTTTTTAGTTTTTGAGGAACTTCCATACTGTTTTCCCGAGTGGCTGCACCAGTTTGCATTCCCATCAAGGTGCAAGAGGGATCCCCTTTCTCTGCATCCTCACCAACATCTATTGTTTCCTGAGTTGTTAACTTTAGCCATTCTGACAGATATGAGGGGGTTTCTCATTGTGGTTTTGATTTGTATTTCCCTGATGCCAAGTGACACTGAGCATTTTTTCACATGTTTGGTGGCTATGTGTATGTCTTCTTTGGAGAAATGTCCGTTCATGTCTTCTGCCCATTTCTGGACTGGATTATTTGGGGGTTTGGGGGTGTTGAGTTTGGTAAGTTCTTTATAGATTTTGGACACTAGCCTTTTATCTGATAAAACATTTGCAAATATCTTCTCCCATTCCATAGGTTGCCTTTTAGTTTTGTTGACTGTTTCCTTTGCAAAGAGGAATGTGTTCTTAAAACTTGTTTTTAGAAAAACTGTAGCTCATTATGAATGAAAAGTTGCCATTAACAATTTTGATATAAATGATTCCAGAAAATACTTAAAAGAAAGAGAAGAGGTCTTAAGAAGAGTGAAGCATTGTTGTCGCAGTTATTACAAAATGTTGGGTCAGCAGTTCCAGGAATGCAGGAGGAACAATAGAAATGACCGTGGTGGCCACCATCTTCCAGTCCCCTCCCCACCCCCTTCCTTAACCCTAGACCCTCCAGCCAAAAGGGTGTATGCTCAGGTCATGGCTCCATAGGTAACCCAATACCTATGCAGGAAACAGGAGTATCAGGAGCCCTCATCCCATACCTTCCGATCACCAAATATGGATGTGAGCCCATGCCCTGCCTTGGCCCGGTAAAAGATCCCCGCCAACTCCCAGTGTGACTTCCTCTACTCCCCTTTCAGGAGTTGAGGAACCTCGCCCAATGGTGCCCACCTCCTCCCAGTGTGACTTTCTTGGCTCCCCTTCTCCTGAGCCCTGAAACTTCACCGGAGAGTGCCTTTAATAAATCTTGTCTTGCGCCCACCTTGCCTGGTGTTATGTTTACCTCGCCTGCGAAACTTAACACAAAATGTTAAGTTGTGATAGAGGCATAAGATTTATTGATAGTGTGGGGAATTCCTGGATCCTCTGTGAACAGCTTTTCATGCAGATGGTTAGACTCTTGGTTTTCATGACACATGGAAGGATCCAAGTGCTGAAGATTTTAGCACTGTGTTGAGAAGCATAGCTTTGAACAAATCTGAGTTTGAATTAATTGCATTTACCTACATGTTGTATAACTTGGATCTAAAATTCGGATATTAAAATTTCCCTGTGTCTCATCTACAAAATGAGGCTAATGCTTCATAGAGTTGTTGGGATTATTATTTTTTTAAAGATTTTATTTATTTATTTGACAGAGAGAGATCACAAGTAGGCAGAGAGGCAGGCAGAGAGAGAGAGGAGGAAGCAGGCTCCCTGCTGAGCAGAGCCCGATGTGGGACTCCATCCCAGGACCCTGAGATCATGACCTGAGCCAAAGGCAGCGGCTTAACCCACTGAGCCACCCAGGCACCCGAGTTGTTGGGATTAAATGATATAATTTATATAAAGAATTTAGTACATGACTGAAAAATACCAAGTGCTCCAATAAATGACAGGTCCCAATGACTACCTCCTAAAGATCTCAGGAATCCTTCCAGTTTCCATTATACCTCTACTGCCACTCCCCTAATGCAAACAGCCACAAACTCCAGGACAACCACAATATTTACTGATCTCTTTGCCTTACATCTTGCTACTTTCCAATAGAATGATGATTCCAAGCAACAAATACAATCATATCACTGTCCTGAATTATTTTATTTCATCCTCCAACAATCTTACTAGATAGGAACTTCTTTTGTTGATCTTCTGAACATTTCACGGAATACATCTCCCTTTCCTTTTTAAAGATTTATTTATTATTTGAGAGAGAGAGAAAGAGAGCGGGAGGAGGAGGGGCAGAGGTAGAAGGAGAGAATCCCAAGGAGACTCCCTGCTGAGTACAGAACTATAGGGCTCTATGTCACAACACTGAGATCATGACCTGAGCCCACCTAAGCTGAAGCCAAGAGTTGGATGCTTGACTGAGCTCCATTTCTTTCTTTCTTTTTTTAAAAAAGATTTTTAAAGATTTATTTATTTTGACAGAAAGAGACACAAGCAGAAAGAGGGGCAAAAGCAGAGGAAAAAGCAGGCTCCCTGCTGAGCAAGGAGCCCGTTGCAGAACTTCATCCCAGGACCATGGGATCGTGATTTGAGCCAAAGGCAGATGCTTAACCGACTGACCCACCCAGGCATCCCTCTACATCTCCATTTCTAAGTAGAAGCTTGTATGAAAATGCATGCAAATACAAGCAAAGTAAGATATTGAGTTAGATTTGTCTTGCTTGCCTACTATAAACTGATGGGACTCACAGGTGAGGACAAAGAGCCATTATATGTCATAAGAAGAAACTCCAACAATTGGGACCAGATACCTTCATAAGAGCTTGCAAAAGGCATCTAAGCCAGCTCTACTACCTATAACAATCATCCTAGTCTTCCTTCCCCCAAGTCAGTATAAGGAGACAGATAAGGGTAGGAGGTAAAGAAATGAAAATGTGGGAGCCATTGACTTTGTGGAGAGGGCATTGTGGTTCATTATAACAATACCAGTGATACAACTTATTTAATACTTCTTATGTACTGCTTAATTCTTCTAAGCACTTTTAATATACTAACTAAATTAATACTTATAATGCTGTTATTAGGAAACTAAGGAGTACAAATTCCAATTTGACTTTACATGGGGAGAGGGGAATCTATAAGCAACTTGTTTTAGAATTGTACAAAATATGCTAAAATAAACCAAATGACAAAAATTATGGGCAGACTGGGATCAGGCATATACTCCAGCTTTGAAGAACCAGATAACTGGACAAATACATAAAACAACTAAAACTGTTTTCAGACTCTGTGCAACTGAGAGTACAATGGTGTGGTCCCTGACAGAAAAGAATCAGGGTGAGCTTTATGATTGCTTTGGATTTTAACTAAAGATACCCACTTGTCCTGGCCAATTTAAGGGATATATAGACAATAACAGCAAGAAATTCAATATACCACTTTTAATAATAGAATAAGTATGCAAAAGTTAAATGAGATGGAATCTATCAGCTAGACCTAATTATATATACGCCATATGGTAAGCAATTAAAAAGCTTCAATAACATTTTTAAGATTGGCACTATACAAAGTATATTCTGTGATCACAACAGAGTGAAATTAGAAATTAATAAGGGAAAGAAATTTGTAAAGTTGAAAATATGTAGAAATTAATGTAATTTGAAATAATGAACATCATTAGAAATCACAGGGAAACTAGGAAATAATTTGACGCAAATGAAAATTAACTCACAACATACCACTATTTATGGGATTCATGTACTTAAAGTGAAATTTATATTTGAGTACATTGAAAAAAAAAAATCTCAAAGCTGTAACTTCCACCTTATGAAATGAGAAAAAGAAGAGTGTAGTAAATCCAAAGGAACCAGAAGTAAGGAGATAATAAAGATTAGAGCAGAAATTAATGAAATAGAAAAGAGGGAAAAAATAGAGAAATTCAACAAAACCAAAATTTTTTTCTTGAAAAAAAAAAACCAACAAAATTAACAGACTTTTAGTTAGACTGACTAAGAAAAAGAAAGGCAAGAAGACTCTATTTGCTAAATCAGGAATGAGAGCAGCCACCACTACTGCCTTCACAGAAATTTTAGAAAAAGATTGTAAGAGAATACTATAATCAATTGCATGCCAGTTACTTAAATAAATCAGATGAAATTATCAAATGCCTAGAAATACACATACTACCAAAACAAACCCAAGAAGAAACAGAAAACCTGAATAGATTGATAACAAAGAAATTAATGTAATAATTTTTAAAACTTCTCAGTGAGGAAAAAGTGGTCAATATCAGCCTGATCCCAGAACCAGACAAAGACATCACAAGAAAACTACAGATCAATAATTTTTATGCTATAGATGCAAATATCCTAAAAAAATACTAGCAAGCTGAATTTAGAAACATATTGAAAGAATTATAGAGCATTACCAAGCAAAGTTAATCTCAAGAAAGTCAATATATGTATACACCATACTAATAGAATAAAAAACCTCACCACATTACCATTTCATGTCATCATTTCATTTCCGTGAACTGCCCAAAAAGTTTTTTAAAAATACAACTCTTCATAATAATAAAGAAAACTCTCAAAAAAGTAGGAATAGAGGGAATATCCTTAACCTGATGAAGGACATAGAAGGAAAACCCACAGTTAACCTTACAGTTGGTGGCAAAAAACTGGATGATTCCCTTCTATGAGCTGAAGCAAGACATAAATGCCTGCTTTCACCACTTCTAGTCAGCATTGTACTGGAGGTTTCCGACAGGGCAATTAGGCAAAAAACATGAAATCAAAAGGACCCACATTGGAAAAGGAGAAGTCAATCTATCTATATTTGCAGGCAACATTATCCTATACATAGAAAATCATTTAAAAATCTGTAAGAAAGCTACCAGAACTCATAAATGAATTCAAAGCTGCAGAGTACACAGATCACCGAACAAACCCAGTAGTGTTTGTATACACCTATGATGAACAATCTGAAAAGAAAATTAAGGAAACAATTCTATTTACAGTGTCATAAAAAGGAAAAAAATGCCTAGGAAGATATTTAACAAAAAAAGTGCAAAGTTTACGTTCTGAAAATTACAAAGAATTACTGACATACATTAAAGACCTAAATAAATGGAAAGACATTCCATATTCATGAATTGGAGGATTAAATCTTTAAAATGGCAATACTCCTCAAAGAGATCTACAGATTCAATGCAATCCCTACCAAAATTTTAATGAACTTTTTTGAAGAAATGAATAAATTGGGGCGCCAGGGTGGCTCAGTCCCTTAAGCGTCTGTGTTTGTCTCAGGTCATGATCCCAGGGTCCTAGAATGGAGTCCCACACGGAGTTCCGCATCGGGCTCCCTGCTCAGTAGGGAGTCTGCATCTTCCTCTCCCCTTGCTCATGCGCTCTCTCTCTCTCTCTCACGCATGCGTGGGTGTACGCTCACTCCTTCTCTCTCAAATAAATTTAAAACAAAAGAAAAAGTAGATTTTCTTTTTTTAAAAAAAGATTTTATTTATATGACAGAGAGAGAGAGCAAGTAGGCAGAGCCACAGGCAGAGGCAGGGAGAGGCAGAGAGAGGCAGGAAGCCGGTGAAGCTGGCTCCCAGCGGAGCAGGGATCCTGACCGCTGTGGGGGGGGGGCTGACCTTGAGACCCCCCTACCCCCAGGTCAGGACCAGAGACAAAGGCAGCTGCTTAACAAACTGAGCCTCCCAGGCACCCCTAAAGTAGACTTTCTATTACATAATGGAATTGCAAGGAACTTGAAATAACCAAATAATCTTGTCAAAGAAGAACAAAGATGGAGGAATTACATTTCCTGATTTCAAATCTTACTACAAGGCTATAATAATCAAAATAAGATGGCACTGACGAAGGATAGATATACAAGTCAGTGGAATAAAATTGAAACTCTAGAAATAAACCCATATGCTATGGTCATTTGATTTTTGGAATGGCACCAAGATAATTTGTTGGGGGAAAAAGTTGAATTTTCACAAATGTTACTGAGAAAATGAGATAACCACTTGCAAGAGAATAAAGCTGAACACTTCTCATCATGTACAAAAATTAACTCAAAATGAATCACAGACCTAAATGTAAGAAACAAAACTATAAAACCCTTAAGTTTTTGTGACCTTGGATTAGACAATGGTTTCTTAGATACGACAGCAACAGCACAAAAAAAAATTAAAAAAATAAATCAGACATCTTCAAAATTAAAAACTATTATGTTTCAGAGGATATTAAGAAAATGAAAAGATACTCAACAGAACATGAAAAAAATTTCAAATCATCTATCTGACAAGGAGCTTGTATCTAAAATACGTAAGGAGCTATTATATTGAATAATAAGAAGACAACCTAATTAAAAATGAGCAAATGATCTGAATAGACATATATCAAAGAAAGTATAAATACGGCTGACAAACATATGAAACAATGTTCAATATCATGATAGTCATTAGGAAAATGCAAATCAAAACCACAATGAAATATCACTTTATACCCATTAGGGTGGCTAACCAACCAATGTTGATAAGGATGTGGAAAACTTGGGACTCATGCATTGCTGATGGGAATGTAAAGCAGTGCAACCGCTTTGGAAATCATTTTGGCACTTCTTCAAAAAGTTAAATATAGAATTAACATATGACCTAGCAATTTCACTCCTAGGTATATACACAGAGAAATAAAAACACATGTCCACATAGAAATTTGTTCATGAACATTTATAATAGTCTTATTCATATTAACCAAAACTTGGAAACAACTCATATGTCCATCAACTGATAAATGGATAATTATAATGTGGTAGGTTGGTACAAGGGAATATCATTTGGCAATAAAAATAAAGTACTAATACATGCTACAACATGAATGAACCTTGAAAACAATAGAGTAAGTGAAAGAAGACTGTCAAAAAAGATCACATTTTGTATGATTCCATTTCTATGAAATGTCCAGAATAGACAAATCTATAGAGATAGAAATTAGATTAGTGGTTACATAGGCTTGGTAGCTTGGAGAGAAATAGGGAGTTACTTCAAGTAGGTTTCCTTTAGAGGTACTTAAAGTGTTCTAACATTGACTGTAGTAATAGTTGCACTATTCTGTGAACATACTAAAAAAGCATTGACTTACACACTTTAAACTGGGGAATTAAATGATATGAATTATATCTCAATAAAGTTTTTATTTAAGAACAGTCAATGAACACATGGCAATAGAAACTATGGAAACTGTACCACAGTAAAAAATAAATGAGAGGTTGATCAATACAAAGTAGTATAACTGGAAATATGCCTCAGACAAAGAAGAAAGTATGTGAGACAAAAAATAGATTGAAAAATATAATGGCTGGGTGCCTGGGTGGCTCAGTCAGTTAAGCACCTGACTCTTGATTTTGGTTCAGGTCATGATCTTGGGGTTGTGAGATTAAACCCCAGGTCAGACTCCACACTGAGAATCTCTCTCTCCTTCTGCTCCACCCCCAGCTTACACTCTTTCTCTCTTACATAAATAAAATCTTTTAAGTTAAAGAAAAATATAATGGCTGAAATAGTTCTAAGTTTTATGAATATTATAAACTCACAGATCCAAGAAGCATAATAAACCTCTAGTAGGAGAAACAAAAAGAATGTCACATCACTCTCATGTTCACTGCAGCATTATTTATTATAGCTAAGCTATGGAAACTAAGTATTCATCAGTAGGTGAATAAATAAACAAACTGTGGTATATATAGACAATGGAATATTATTCAGCTATAAAAAAGAAAGAAATCTTCCTTTTTGTGACAACATGGGTGGACCCCGATGGCATTGTACTAAGTGAAATGAGTTAGAGAAAGGCAAATATGATATCATCTTATTTATATGTGGAATATTAAAAAAAAAAAAGAAGAACCCACCAAACTCATAAATATAGACAATGGATTGGTGGTTGCCAGAGGCATGGGTTGGGGGATAAGTGCGAAAAATGGGTGAAAACAGTCAAAAGGAAGTCAAAACTTCCAGTTATAAAATAAAGAAGTCCTAGGGTTGTAATGTACAGCATGGTGAGTATAGTTAATATTACTATATGGTAGGAAAAAATGTAAAATATCTCATTCTTATTTTGATTACATGTTGAAATGATCATATATTGTATATAAGGGGTAAATAAATGGAATTATAGTGAGAAAAATACTGTACTGTGTATTTTAAAGTTGCTAAGAGAGCAAATCTTAAAAGTTTTCATCCAAGAAAGAAAATCTGTATCCTGTCCTCATTGGTCAGTTTCCCCCACTGAGTTGGTGGAGTAAGGTTTTAGCACTTTGTGAGCAAGATGATTTACTGGTAGTTGTTGGAAGTAGTCGTAGGGAAAAAAAAGAAAAAAATGTACGTATGTGTGTTGATGAATGTTAAGTAGACTTACTGTGGTATTATTTTGCAGTATACCAATATCAACTCATTATGTTGTACACCTGGAACTAATATAATATGTCAATTATATCTGTACTTTAATTTTTAAGATTTTATTTATTCGTTTCACACACACACACACACAGCATAAGCAGGGGGAGCAGCAGGCAGAGGGAGAGGGAGAAGCAGTCTCTATGGTAAGCAAGGAACCCGATATGGGGCTCAATCCCCTGGGATCATGACCTGAGTAGAAGGCAGACGCTTAACCGACTGAGCCACCCAGGCGCCCCATATCTGTACTTTGAAAAGAAGGCCACATCAAAGTATATCATAATCAAAGTCCTAAAAAGCAGTTACTATGAGAAAATCTGTATAGAAACCTCAGAAAAAGGTTGTGTTATAGACGAAAATATAAATTTAAGCATGATTCCACACAGTACGAGAATTTACAAGAAGACAATGAAATTACAACTTTAAAAGACTGAAGGAAAAAATGTAAACTCAGAATTCTATATCCAGTGAAAATATCCTTTAAAAATCAAGATGAATAAAGGCTTTTCCCAACAAACAAACGTCAATGTATTCGCCATCATGCTACTATAAGAAATAGTAAAGGGAGTTTTGAGGTGGAAGAAAATGACATTTGCTGGAAATGTGCCTCTACATAGAAGAAAGAAGTGTACAGAAAATGGCAAATATGTGGCTATATACATCGGAGGTTTGGAGACCAAAGAAGCGCCAGTGTAGCAGTTCAAGCTCAGAAGCCAACTGCTGGCAGAATTCCTTCCTGCCTGGGGGAGATTAAGTCTTTTGCTTCATTCAGGCCTTCAACTGATTAGATGAGGCCCACATTATGGAGAGTGACACTCAAAGTCCACCAACTTAAATGTCAGTCTCATCCAAAATGGCCCTCACAGAAACATTCAGAATAATGTCTCAGTCAATAGTAGAAACTACCATGGGAAGGGACAATTAGAAAAATAGTTTGTTTCAGGGTGCATGGCTGACTCAGTGGAGGGTGTGACTCTTGATCTTGAGGTTGTGAGTTTGAGCCTCACGCTGGGTATAGAGACTACTTAAAAATAAAATCTCAAAAAAAGAAAAATAGTTTGTTTGACTTAATATTTTAAAATGAAGGTCAGTGCTATTTGGACTTGCATGAATAGCACTTACAGAGTATGTTCTCTGACTATAAAAAGTTAATTAGTTAAAAATAAGAAATAAAAAATATCTAGAAAAAGACACCAGTGTTTTAAATAACACTTGTAAATAATCCATGGGTCAAAAAAAATTCATCACAAATTAGAAATATTTCAAACTCAGTGATAACATATTAGATAGTTGCTAAAACAAAGCTTAGAGGAAAATCTGTACTTTTAAATGTCTATATTAGAAGAGACATTTAAAATTAATTATCTAAATTTCCATCTACAGAAGCTTACTTTTCCAAAGTAAATAGAAGCAACGAAATAGTAAAATAAGGCAGAAAACAATGAAATAAAAAACCGATTTTTTAAAAAAGCAGAAAAAATTAACAAAGCCAAATATTGGTTCTTTGAAAATACTATAAAAGCATTAAATGTCTAAGAAATGAATCAAGAAAAAAAGAAATCACAAATTATCAATATCAGGGTTGAAATAAGGCTATGACCACACATTGTACAGACATAGTAAGGAAATATTGTGAGCAACTTCATGCCAATAAAGTCAAAGACATAGATGAATAGATGAAATGGTAAAATTACTTGAAAAGAAAAGCTTTCCAAACTAACTAAAGAAGAAACAAATTTGAGTAAATTTTTTGAAGGACGAAAAATTATGTATTTTGCAAAAGAATCAGATTCTGGCTTTAATATATTCATGTATTTGTAAACTGATGTTAAAATGCTCTAAAAAATATTATTTAGGAAGGCACAAATTAGTAGCATCAACTTTTCATTTATAGCTTTTTCTAAGGAAGATTAAAAGAAACTGCTACTTTAATTTTTCCCTTCCAGTACTTTAAGAACTTCAAGGTTCAAAATGAACTGTAAGTAAAACTCTCAGTCACAAACTACTAAACTAAGAGTTAATAATACATTGGATAGTGAGTGGAATATGAAAGTACAGCCTACCTTATCAAAAGAGAAAAGTTCTTATGGCATTGGATTTAGAGATTAGTAAAGAATTTGGGACAAAATCTCTCATGACTGTGGAAAATCAGAACTCTTCTTGAGGTGAATGGGGTTTTAATATCTAAGCAATAGAAACTAAATGCAGAAGTATGAGATAACATTATAGTTTTCCTGAACATCAAAAGGTAACAGTTAAAGCATTACAAATAAGGTATGGTGAAAACTGAGTTAGAAGAGCTCAGTTACCACTCTAGGCTAGAAACTAATAAATAAATCTGTAATTTCTAATTTTAAAAAGTTTGGCTTCACATTTTATTTTTTAACAGTATATAAATTATATACAATGTTTTCCCATAACTCAGACTATAATGCTCAAGTCTATAAAAAGAAGTTTATTTCAGAAATGCTCAAAAGCCCCACTAGTCCCTTTTCTCCTATTTATAAAATAAATTGGGGCGCCTGGGTGGCTCAGTGGGTTAAAGCCTCTGCCTTCGGCTCAGGTCATGATCCCAGAGTCCTAGAATCGAGCCCCACATCAGGCTCTCTGCTTGGTGGGGAGCTTGCTTCTGCTCCTCTCTCTGCCTGCCTCTCTGCCTAACTGTGATCTCTGTCAAATAAATAAATAAAATCTTTAAAAAAAGAAAAATGCTCAGTGGTTCACCCAAAACATCAAGTCCGTATCAGTAGGTAGCTTCTCATAAAGTAATCCATTATGCTGTATTCTGTAATATTATATGGTCAAATACCCTATTGATTTATGAACATTTTTCACAGGCAAGGATAATTAAAGAAAATGGGATCAAGTTGACTATGTTGCTATTCACTTTGAATACTAAATTGGGCTTGCATCCTAAAAGTTCAGTAGCTGCAATAAGAAGAATATAAATGTCCATGTGTACCATATACTAAAAATTAAAAGCCTAAAAATAACAGAATGAAAATACCTTATGATAATTGAAAAATTAAAGATGAGAAGCAATAACAATTGGTGATGGCATATTTTAACGTTTTTTAAAAAAGATTTTATTTATTTATTTGACAGAGAGAGAGAGACATCAGAAGTAGGGAGAGAAGCAGGCAGAGGGGGAGGGGGAAGTAGGCCCCCCGCTGAGCAGAGAGCCTGATGTGGGACTCAATCCCAGGACCCTGGGATCATGACCTGAGTGAAGGCAGAGGCTTAACCCACTGAGCCCCTGAGGCACCCCGGCATATTTTAATCTTTTGTTCAAGCTTGAAGTTGTATGAAATTGCTAACCAAATTGAGGTAGAGGTGGGCTCTAATGTTACTCGTTTCATGTGTCAGACTCAGGTCTCTCACTTTAACCTGTACGCATTTTTCCCTAATTATATAAACATGGTTCAACTTGAAATATGATGATAGAAAAATTAAAGGATCATTCAAATGGGTTTTTTATACAAAATTCTTAATTTCTAGCTTAAAAAAGGTACTTATAAAAATGTACATAATAATTCAATGTTCTTCCCTTGAGTCGTAAATATAGTTGTTTTTCCTTCCACCATAAAAAAGAAAAGTGGAGAAACTGCAAATATTATCAACAGTCGTGTAATGAAGACACTGGAAAGTAACTAGTAAAATAACAACATTTTGCCTTGGTGTTTGTCTAGTTTTCCTCTTTGAAGGATTAAAGCTTACACATAAGCTTTAATTCATATTAAATTGCCTACTAAAGAAGACTTACATTCCATTAAACACAAATCTGTTCCCATTTTAAAGCACATACAAGTACTATGTGATCAGAGGGATGGGAAACACTAGATAAGGCCTGGTGGGTGGTAACTTCTTCAAGACTAGGTAATGGAATCACCTATTCCACCTCTGGAGCATTTAAGTCAATGAAAATGTAATCCAGACATCCAAGAAAACCACCAACCGAATTTGTGTAAGCAGGTTCACCACAAGCACTTTCCAGTTTGAAAAAAAATGGGTAAGGGACATGTTTCACCGTTCCTCTTCCCCATTGACCAAAAAAAAAAAAAAAAAAAAAGATACATAATCCATATGCCAGGATACAGGTCACACCAGACATGTCTAATGTGAGCCAAGGCTACTGCCATTTGAATGAGAGAAATGTACCTACCTTTTGGATGCCCTCATCGCTGTCTCCCTCTTCACTTCCCCCTAGTTGGAGGGAGACTGCAGCACCGCGCTGTCCACGTGGAGAACGTCTTCAGCCACAGCCTCCTCCCGGTGCTACAGCTTCAGCAGGGGTTCGCATGCTGCAGCCTGCTCCGACCCAGAACCCTCCCGCATAGGCCACGTCGCCATTTGCACTTGGCCCGTTCTTCCTGCCAGCGTCCACCTTAGCGTGGCCTTTGAGGTTGCATTTGTTGCAATCCCGCTGAGGGACCAACCCAGCGGCTCGCTTTGTCGCACCGCGTGTCTTTGGCCAGCGCGAACGACAGGCTTAGTTTAGGCTCCGAGGGCACACTGAGCACCACACCGCGCTCCAAGGCGCCTGCCACTGAGTAGCCGCCTCTGAGCGAGCGAGTGGCTCCAGGGCCGAGCGGGCCCCCACGAAGTGTGGCGCGGGAGCCTGAGAGGCTTCACGTGAACCTGGTGGCCCAGGGGCCGCCAAGCGTCAGATCTCAGTAAATTTATACCTATAAAATAAAATAAATTCATAACCAAAAAAAATCTTTCCACAAAGATTGTACTGGTGAGCTCTATCAGTCGTTTAAAAAAAGAAATACTGCCTACATTACAGTCTTTCAGAAACTGAAGGATACAAAGCACTCTGCAGCTCACTTTAAGATAAAAGAATAATCTTGAGCGCCTGTGTGGCTCAGTCAGTTAAGTGGCTGCCTTCAGCTCAGATCATGATCCCAGAGTTCTGGGATCCAGTTCTGTGTCATGCTCCCTGCTCAATGGAGAGCCTGCTTCTCCCTCTCCCTCTGCCTGCTGGGCTGACTGCTTGTGCTATCTCTCTGTCAAATAAATAAATAAATTCTTTTAAAAAAATTAGAATAATCCTGACAATAAAACCTGTTATGGATATTATAAGAAAAAAATTGTAGACCAATATACTCCTGAACATATATGCAAAAATTCACATAAAATTACTAGCATATAATATCCATTGATGTGTATGTAAGGATGAGTACCAAGCGAAGTTTACCCCAGGAATATAAAGTTGGTTTAACATTCAAAAATCAAGTAATGCACTCCACTTATTTATAGAGTGAAAGAGAAAAAAACATATTATTATTTCAATAGATGTATAAAAATATGTGACAAAAACCAACACTCATTCATGATTTAAAAAAAGAAAATCAGAGTGCCTGGGTGGCTCAGTCAGTTAAGCGTCTGCCTTCGGCTCAGGTCACGATCTCCAGGTCCTGGGATTGAGCCCTGTGTCTGGCTCCTGGCTCCACTTGAGGCCTGCTTCTTCTTCTCCCACACCCCCTGCTTGTGTTCCTTCTCTCGCTGTCAAAAAAATAAAATCTTTAAAAATAAATGAAAAAAGAAAATCAGCAAACTTTCCCAATGATAAAGGAAACCATGATAAACCTGCAGAAAATATACTTAGTCATGAAATAGTATACATTTTCCCCATAAGGGCAGGTTCTTCACTTTCATCATTCTTATCCATCATTGTACTTAATTCACAGATGACACAATTTTGAAAAGAAAAATTCTAAAGAATATACAAAAAAGCTACTAGAACTAATTGAGTTTAGAAATGGTGTAGGATGCAAGGTCAATATGCAAACAACAAGTGTATTTCTTTTTTTAAGATTTAATTTATTTGTTTATTAGTTGGTTTA
This sequence comes from Mustela erminea, assembly GCF_009829155.1. Classification (NCBI taxonomy): domain Eukaryota; kingdom Metazoa; phylum Chordata; class Mammalia; order Carnivora; family Mustelidae; genus Mustela; species Mustela erminea. The sequence goes on along the minus strand of NC_045635.1, from coordinate 84,884,682 downwards.
TTTATTTATTTATTTATTAGGATTTTATTTATTTATTTGGCAGAGAGAGAGAGAGATTACAAGTAGGCAGAGAGGCAGTCAGAGAGAGAGGGAATCAGGCTCCTTGCTGAGCAGAGAGCCTGATGCAGGTCTCAATCCCAGGACCCTGGGATCACGACCTGAGCCGAAAGCAGAGGCTTAACCCACTGAGCCACCCAGGCACCTGGTTTATTTATTTATTTATTGAGAGAGAGAGAGAGAGAGAGTGAGTGTGTGTGTGTCTGTGGAGGGGTGCAGAGGGAGAAGGAGATTGAGACTCTCAGGCAGACTCCAAGCTGAAAGAAAAGCCTGGCTTCCAGCTTCATCTTACAATCCTGAGATAATGACCTGAGCCAAAATCAAGAGTCCGATGCTTAACTGACTGAGTCACCCAGGTACTCCAACAATTGTATTTCTGTATACTAGCAGTGAACAATTGAAACTGTGATTGAAATTTTTAAATAAAACAAAATCAATATCATTAACAATAGCTTGAGAGTCTTAGAGACAGGGCTGGCAAAATATGTAAACATGGACATTAGAAACTACAAGACACAGTTGAGAGAAATTAAAAAAAATCTAAGTAAATATAGAGATTTATCATGTTTATGGATCAGAAGACTGATTATTGTTAAAATGTCACTCCTCCTTTCTAAGTGATCTATAGATTCAATGTAATCACAATCAAAATCTGAGAAGGCATTTCTGTAGAAATTGACAAGATGACTCCAAAATGTATATGAATTTATAATAGCTAATAATTGTAAAAATGAAGAACAAGTCAGGAGGACTCAAATTTTTGATGATATGATATAGCTATAGTGACAAGGCAGTGACGGTGGGGTGCAGAATTGATATATAGATCAGTGGAACAGAATACATAGTCCAGAAATACATCCAAAAGCATATAGTCAATTGGTTTTCAACAGAGATGCCAAGATACCTCACAGGGTATTCTTGATCTTCATCTGATATCTCGCACAGAAAATAATTTGAAAGGTATCATATACATGAATATAAAACCTAAAACTATGAAACTTGTTTATCATGAGGTCACTAGGAGATTCTAAGATCTCACTATCACTGCCCTTGTTATCATGTTAAGATTTTTGAAATGGTGTCTTGGGTCATATTTATGTAAATAAAAAGAAATCTCATGAGTTCTAAGGCATTTTTATTATAAAATGCAACCCAGAAAAATTAAAAATGTGAACATTAGTGAAATAGCATAAGATGAACCCTCTTAATAACCATAACTCAGATCAATAAATAAAACTTACAGCCTCCCTAGAAGCTCCTCTATATGCCCCATCCTAATTGAAGCCCCCCTTTTCTACCCTGAAAGTAACCACTATCCTGACTTTTTTAGTAATCATTTTCTTTGATTTCTTTTTGTTTTTATCTTCCAAGTATGCATACCTGGACATTATATTTTAGTCTTGCTCTTTAAAAAAATGTTTACATTTATTTAAAGCCTTTACTAATGTACAGGCTTTTGCTGCATTTCTTTTTCTTACACATTAGCTATGGAAAAACTTGGGCTGTTTGATTTGTGGACTTTCTTAGAGTCTAGATTTTGCTCACTGCCTACATATAGTTCAACCTGATCCTCTTTCCTCTAATTCCTGCAAGTTGGCAACTTAAATAGGAGATTAAAATATTGACTCTAACGGTTTGCCCTTATCAGATATCATTTGGTGACTACAGGTCACCAAATTGGGACCGACTTGACTTTCAAGTCTTCTGTTGATATTTTAGAGTTACCTTTGAGTGAGATCCTGTGCTCTTAACATTAATTAATGCAACCTGCCATATTAATTTGTCTAGTGGCTTTGTCTTGATATGTCAGAGTCTTGTCTGACTCTCACCCCTTCCATAGCCAGTAAGCCCGTCATTCTTCACTGTGACAACGGAATTCATCATTATCCTGTTTTAGGCACTCATGACCTTTTATCTGAACTACTAGGGCAAACCATTCTCTGGTGCTCTTCCTTCTATCCTCCCCCTTCCCCTTTCAAGATACTTAAGTAAGGTTACACAGCTGGTTAATGTTGAATCAAGGAACCAACCCAAGTTTTAGAATGAGGATTGTCTCAAAATGTTCCTATGTTTTCTCCCATCTTTGTTCACTGATGAGTTATTTTGGGGAACCCTTCTCACACCCAGTACTGCCTTGTATGTTCTGAATGATAAAGACTAGGTCTCAAGAGAAAGGCACAACATTGGTGAAACATATACTGTCTCTGAGTAAACCAAATATCCTTTCACGTGAGGCCATTTAGAGACTGCTAAACAAAAGGGTGAACGACCTATCTGACCAACAGAAGCTAGAAGAAGGAAATGATCAGTGTGGCCTAAAATAGAGAAAGCTTCGAGGAGGATAAGGACCTTGACCTAGGCCTCAGAACACGGGAAAGATCTAGAAATAAGGTAGGAAAGAGAGAAAAGAACTATCTGACTGAACCCAGGCCCACCTCCATCTTTACCATTAATCACTCTGTCCTGTCTCATGCTGTTTTGTGGGTGCAAGTCCACTTACTTCTCCTCTAGAGGTGCTTAGGTCTACTGATGGTTTGTGATCACAAAGCAGGTTCAGTGCAAGCTCTCTATGACATGAAGTCAGGAAATCTGTGTTCTGCACTTCCCTGAGGGCTCTCTCACTTATCTTCAGGTAATAGAATCTGAATCTGTTAACCTTTCTGTATGGGAACTGAGGCATGCGCATTTAAAATACAGGTGCCTCACTGAGTCTATAAATCCATTCCTAAGCATCCATCCTAAGGAAATAATGAATAACGCTCACAAAAATCCTATAACAATGTTATAATAAATATGGATGATCAAGTTCTCCTTATACTGTAATGATATTCACCCAGTTGATTTTTTTTAAGTATGAATAGAGAAAACCTTATACTTTGCAAACTGGTCCAGCCACTCTGGAAAACAGTATGTAGCTTCCTCAAAAATGTTAAAAATAGAACAACCCTATGATCCAGCAATTGCACTGTACCATTTTTATCCAGAAGATACAAAAATACAGATTCCAAGAGGGTGCATGCATTTCGATGTTCAAAGCAGCATTACAACAATAGCCAAACTACAGAAAGAGCCCAAACAACCATCAACTGGTGAATGGATAAAGATGTGGTATATATACACAATGGACTATTACTCAGCCACAAAAAAACAAAAGAAAGAAATCTTGCCATTCACAAGGAGGGGATGCAACTAGAATGTATTATGGCAGGCAAACTAAGTCACAGAAAGACAAATACCACATGGTTTCATTTATATGTGGAAATTAAGAAACAAAACAAATGAACATATGGGAAGGGAAAAAAAGAAAAAAGAGAGGGAAACAAACCGTAAGGGACTCTTAAAGATAGAGAACAAACTGAGAGGTGATGGAGGGAGGTGGGAGAGGGATGGCTAGGTGGGTAGTGGATATTACAGAGGGCACTTGAGGGATGCCTGGGTGGCTCAGTCAGTTAAGCATCTATTTTGGCTCAGGTCATGATCTCAGGGTCTTGGAATCGAGCCCTGCATCCAGCTCCCTAATCAGAGGAAAAGGTTCTTCTCCCACTCCCTCTGCCCCTCCACCCATGCTCATGCTCTTTCTCTCTCTCAAATAAATAAAATCTTTTTTTTAAAAAATAGAGCATTTGATATGATGAGCATTGGGTGTTGTATGTAACAGATCAATCACTGAATTCTACTGTATGTTAACTAACACTGTATGTTAACCAACTAGAATTTTTTAAAAAAAAGTTGGAAAAAAAAAGAATACTGCCTACTCCAAATTTCCTGTGTATTTCTGTCACTCCTGTAGAATGGCATTGTCTTTCCCATTTAGATCTGCAGTTCACTGGGAGTTTATTTTGTGTGTTATTTAGGGTAGAGTCCGCATATACTTTTTTCACATATGGCTATCCAACTGATCTGTTACCACTTTTTAGGAAAAAAAAATCTTTTCCCCATTTCACTGCAGTGTCATCTTTGCCATAAATCGACAGTATGTGTAGGTATGTTTCACAGGTCTGTGCATGCATGCATGTGTACACAAATGTATTAATCTTTGAGACAATATTACACTATTTATTCATAATTTACTCACTATAGGACTGTATTAAGTTTCGTATCTACTGGTGGAGGTTTTGGTGCTCCCTTCTTTAAGGCTCTCTTGGCTACATTTTTTTTTTTTTTTGCATTTCCATATACATAGTTAGAATTTGCTTGTCAACAAAAAATAACCAGATGAGATTTTTTATATGGATTGCATTGGATTGCATTGAATTTATAGTTCAATTTGGGAATAATTGACGACTTTAAAATATTGAGTCATTCAATCCACGAACCCAGTATATCTCTTCTTTAATGTTTCTCAGAATTATAATTTTTAGTGTAGAGGTCTTGCAAGTATTTTAATTAGATTTGCTTATTTTTTTAAGATTTTATTTATTTGACAGAGAGAGATCAAAAGCAGAGGGGCAGGCAGAGAGAGAGGAGGGGAACAGGCTCCCTGCTGAGCAGAAAGCCTGATGTAGGGCTCGATTCCAAGACCCTGAGATCATAACCTGAGCCAAAGGCAGAGGCTTAGCCCACTGAGCCACCCAGGTGCCCCTAGATTTATTTTTAGATATTTGATTTTTAATCAATTTATTGGGATATAATTTACATAAAATAAGATGCATATATTTTAACTATACAGTTCAGCGATTTCAACAAATGTATTTGCCTGTGGAGTCACTACCCCATCAAGACACAGAACATTTCCCACAGCTAAAAAAGTTATTTTATTTCCCGTTTTATACTTAGAAAAATTTCAACCTTCAAGCCAGGCAAACACTGATTTCATCCAATCTGTATCAACATAAATTAGTTTTGCCTCTTCCAAAACTTTATATAAATGGAATCAAACAGAATGCACTCTTTTGTGTCTGATATATTTCCCTGAGTATAATGTTTTTTGAGATTTATCTATGTTTCTGCTTGCACCAGTAGTTTGTTCCTTTTTATGTCTTTGTAGTACCCTAACATATGAATACATCACAATTTGTTTATACATTTACTTGCTGATGGACATTTGGATTATATCCACTTAGGGGCTATCCTAAATGAAATTGCCATGAACATTCCCATACAAATTTTTTAAAAGATTTTATTTATTTATTTGTCAGAGAGAGAGAGATAGCACAAGCAGGGGGAGCAGCAGGCAGAGGGAGAACAGACTCCGCACTGAGCAGAGAACCTGACTCCAGTCTTGATCCCAGGACAGTGAGATCATTACCTGAGCCAAGGCAGATGCTTAACCGACTGGAGCCACCCAGGAATTTCCCTATACGAATCTTTTTGAGGAAATACGGTTTGAATTTTGCTTGGGAAAATATTTAAGAGTGGAATTTTTTGGACATACAGTAAGTGTAAGTTTAACTTTTCAAGAAACTATCAAAAAGCCTTTTAAAGTGGTTGAACTTCTCACCAGCAATGAATGAAGAAGATTTTCAGTTGTTCCATGTCTTCAAAAATACTTGGGATTGTCAGACTTTTTAATTTTAGCAATTCTGTCGGCTATGTTGTGGTATTTCATTGTTTGTGTTTGTTTTACATTTTCCTGATGATTAATGACATTGAGCATCTTTCCATGAGCTCTTTGGTGATTTATACATATATGTACTTTAGTGAAAAACTTGTTCAAATCTGTTGATGACTTTTCATTATATTGTTTACCTTATTTTGAATTTTAAGAGGCCTTTATATATCTCCTGGATACAAACGCTTTGTTGGTTACACCTATTGAAAATATTTTTTCTCAGCTTCCCAGGTCATTTTCTTAACCATATCTCTCACAAAGCAGAAGTTTTTTTTTATTTTAAATTCATTGTCTATGTAAACTCCACTACTATACTACCTTTATTAGTGCATCTTCAATCTGGAAATTAGGTAATATAATTTTCAACATTTGTGGGTTTTTTTCAAAATTATTGTCTATACTAGGTCCTTCAAATTTCCATATAAATTTGGGGGTAATTTTGTCAAGTTATACAAAGATGCCTGCTAAAATTTTGATTGTGACTGATCTAAATTTATAGATTAATTTGGAGATAATTGATGTCTTAACAGTACTGAATTTTCTGATCCAACACCTTGGACTTTCTTATATTTATCTTTACATGTTATCTATACATCTATATTTATCTATCTATGTAAAATACATATAATTTCAATTTACAATTGTTCATCACTACCACATGAGAATACAATTGAGTTTTTTTATAATATCCATCTATAGCTGCAACCTCACTGAATTAAAGTACTGGTTCCATAGCAGGTTTATTCCAGATCCCTTAGGATTCTCTAAATACATGATCATGTGATTTGCAAATAAAGACTTACATATTGCCTTTTGAACTAGAAACTTGTGAAGGAATTTTCATTGCTGGTGTTGATTTAATTCTAAAAATTCATTAAGACTGCTGCACTACTGACTCATTGGCACTTCATGGAAGGATCTCGTGTATCTAGGGGCCCCTAACAAGAGGAGCCATCAGCTGCCCTGCGTTTTTCCAAGTTCTAAAAAAAGAAGCTGCCTGTAGAGTCTATATTTATATAATGATTTAACAGAAGAGACGGTTGAGTTTTTCCCCCAGCTATAATTCTAATTTTCAAATTAAAATAACTTTCTGCCTCTTTAACAAAAAAAAAGTATATTGGGGTGCCTGGGTGACTCAGTCGGTTAAGCATCTGCCTTCCAGGGGCGCCTGGGTGGCTCAGTGGGTTGAGTCTCTGCCTTCGGCTCAGATCATGATCTCAGGGTTCCGGAATCGAGCCCCGCATCGGCCTCTCTGCTCGGCGGGGAGCCTGCTTCCTCCTCTCTCTCTGCCTGCCTCTCAGCCTACTTGTGATCTCTATCTGTCAAATAAATAAGTAAAAAAAAAAAAAAAAAGCATCTGCCTTCCACACAGGGCATGATAGGGAGTCCTGGGATCAAGTGGTCCACCCACTCCTTGCACCGCGGAAAGCCTGCTTCTCTCTCTGCTTGCTCTGCCAGGGTGTGCTCTCTTTCTTTCTGACAAATAAATAAATACACTTTTTAAAGTACATTGATTTTTAGGGTGCTTAACATAAAAGGAACAAAACAGATATTAAGAATTTTTCAAAATCCCCTCTCTTGGACTCTTCTTGACACATCTTTCCTATGCATTTTAGTGGAGGGAAAATGGAGAACATTGGCAGCAGTAAGGATAGTAAGTGGAAGAAGGCGTATCCTTAGAGGAGACAAGAGAAGAGGCAAGTCCCCAGGGAAGAACTGGGAATGGCCAGCAGGCCCCTGAGAAGATACTGCCCTTCCCCAGCAGGCACAGAAAGGCCCAGGAATATACAGAAAAGGGAGAGCCAGAGAGCGCAGCCTGGTGCTGTTAAAAAGGACCCAGCAGGGGCACCTGGGTGGCTCAGTGGGTTAAAGCCTCTGCCTTCAGCTCAGGTCATGATCCCAGGGTTCTGGAATCGAGCCCCACATCCGGCTCTCTGCTCACTGGGGAGCCCGCTTCCTCCTCTCTCCGCCTGCTTCTCTGCCTACTTGCGATCTCTGTCAAATAAATAAAATCTTTATATTTAAAAAAAAAAAAAAGGACCCAACAGCAGAGGGGAGCTGCGTTGGCCAACTGCCTGTGCGCCACCCTGCGGGCAGAAACCGGCTCGGAATGGGGGCGGTGCCACTCGCGGTGACGAAGGCCTCACGTGAGCCGCCAACGCTGACTCGCGCGCCTCGCTGTAGCGTCAGAGCCGGCCTTCGCTCGCTCACTTCTCGGTGTCTACACCCGGTGGCCGTGCGGGCGCGGGCCAGAAGCGGTCCCGAAGAGTCAGACGCGGAGGGGAAGCAGGTAAGGGACCGGGAGGAGGGGGAGCGTTCCCTGGTCTGGGTGTGGGAGAGCCCACGCGGCCCGCCGAGCCCTGCTGGGGGGACAGCTGCCCCGGAGCGAAGCGGCGCAAAGGACCGCAGCGCTCACGCCGCCCCGCAGCCCACGTTTGGCCGCAGAAAACGGTAGGCCGAAGGTTGGACGCCAGTGAGGCGACGACCCTTCGGAAACACCTGCCTCTTGCACTCCCGCCCCGCCCCCGTCCTTCTTGGTGTGGAAAATGGTGGTCAGCGCTGGGGATGGGACGGCTGGGTGTGGGGGCGAGGCGGCCGTGGCGGGTCCGGGCGGAGCTGGGTAGCTTCGGGTCGGTGGGGAGCGCTCGGCTGCAGCAGCCCCCGCTGTCCCCACCCCGGCCCTCTGCAGGTGTGCAGGTCTAAGTGTCGCGGCGGCGCACTCTCGGCGAGAATCGGGAGGAGGAGGAGACTGCAAGGATAGGCCCAGGTCGGTGCGGGGGACAGTGGGAGCCGGGGGTGGGGGGAACGTGTGGAAAGCCCTGAGACCCCAAATTCCCTCGCGCCCCCCACCCCTCACCCAGCCCGTCCTCCATCTTGATGCCTGCAGAGGCCTGGGCAGGGATTGGCAGGGAAAATGGTGGGCTTCGGGGGGGTGGGGAGAGGAGCGACAGGGAGGTGCGAGGGGGAGGGCTCGGACCGGGGCCCCCTAGAGGGCGTAGGAAGCCTCTGATGTGGGAAAATGAAATTTTAAAAAGCCGGAGAGATCCAGGGCTCTGAGTCTTGGAATGTGCGTAGTAGGGCCTCTGTCCTCGGTGCTGATCAGTCCCACTAAGAAAATAATTTCTTCTCTCCTCTTTTGTCTCTCAGGAGCAATGGCGTCCAAAGAGGAACAAGCAGTAAAAAATGTCAACGTGGAGAATGCCAAACAGGAAAATGAAAAAAAGGATGAAAAGGAGCAAGTTGCTAATAAAGGAGAGCCTTTGGCCCTCCCTTTGGAAGCTGGTGAATATTGTATGCCTAGAGTAAATCGTAGGCGGTTCCGTGTTAGGCAGCCCATCCAGCAGTATAGATGGGACATGATTCAGAGGCTTGGAGAACCACAGGGAAGAATGAGAGAGGAGAATATGGAAAGGATTGGGGAGGAGATGAGACAGCTGATGGAAAAGCTGAGGGAAAAGCAGTTCAGTCATAGTCTGCGGGCAGTTAGCACCGACCCTCCTCACCATGACCATCATGATGAGTTTTGCCTTATGCCTTGAATCCTGATGTTTTTCCTGAAATTAATAGGAAGACACGCCTTCCTAAAGTTAATGTTCTCAGTGTACCTTTGTTGTCAGCCTTTTGGTTTTACATGTTTTTTGTGGGTCTCCTATGACCAACTTCTAACTGAATGTTGTATTTTGACCCAAAATGTAAGATTCTGTCAGCAAGGGAGTTTTACCCTATTGCATGGCAAGATGTTCAGTATATATTGTGAAGTTAATAAAGCAGTTTAAAAGACATTCTCTGTATTCTCTTTTAGTTCAGATCTTCTATATTTTATACATGAACACATAGTCGAAGTATATAAAGTAAAAAGTTAAAATGTTCATCTCTTTATGGTAGAATTATGAATAATTTTTATTTTTTATCTCTATTTTCTCATTTCAGAACTAAACACCTATTACCTAGTGAAAGGGCTTGGCCACCTGATAAAAGCAATGTGAGCACTTACCTAAACAGTTCTGACACAATCTGTTTTAGCTTACCTCTGGATCTCATTTAGAAGTATAAACCTAATAATGATAGGAGACAGATCTCTTTAAGAATCATACTTATATTAAAAAAAGAATCATAAAGAAAAATCATACTTATCAGCAAGATGATAATAGCTCCAAGAACTGCCTTGTATACTTAATGAAGCCGTAAGTTTGTAAGTTCCCACTGGAATGTGCTTGACCCAACATTTTAATCCCTTAAGCTATTTGGAAAAGTTTCCAAAGCCAGGTCTTTATGTGAACTAAGGGGTAGGTCCTTCTGTTCCTTTGCTACTGTGCCCCATTTCCATCTTCACCCCTGGGTATTAATGTTCAGGAATCCTCAAGGTGAGAAAGTCTGATTTTTTTCTGGAACACTCAATAAATTGCATCCTCACTCTTACGAAAGTGTGAATAAGTCCCCTCTCCGTTTTTAGCTTCATGAAAAGACCATATCTGTCTAGTCCTCTCTTTCCTTAGATGTGTAGTCCTTTTCTAAGAAACCTCAGTTCATTATACTATATTAAAGATGCGTAATGGGACACAGGTCACTTTCAATCTGAGACAATCCTTATCCCAGGCCCCTGAAACCTATGAGTGTAAAGAACTAACTTACATTGAGTTGGATACCAGGAGATTATGTCCATGAATTCAGTGGATAACCAAATGTGGGTAATTATGAGAAGTCCATTGGAGGACTATTGAGTTTAAATGTCCCAGTAGAACTTGAGAAATGAAATTGCCTTGGAGTATGCTATGTAGGTGAAATACATATGTATGAAGACAGTTTTGTATGGGAATAAACTTAGAAGTTAGGATTCTCGTGTGCCTGGGTGGCTCAGCTGGTTAAGTGACTGCCTTCGGCTCAGGTCATGATCCTGGAGTACCAGGATGGAGTCCCACATCAGGCTCCCAGGGAGCCTATTTTTCCCTCTGACCTCCCCCTCCCCCCCTTCTCTGCTTTCTCTCACTTTCTCTCAAATAAATGAAATGGGTTTTTTTTTTAAGTTAGGATTCTAAAACAGAAGTTGGCAAACCACACAGTCCATGAACCAGATTTGGCCTGATGCTTATTTTTGTGGCCAATGAGTTAAGATCAAGTTTCACATTTTTAAATGGTTAAAAAAATCAGGAATATTTGTTATATGTAAAAATTACATGAAATCAAATTTTTGGTGTCCATAAATAAAATTTTATTGGAATATAGCCATATGAAAGAATTTATATACTATCTGTGGCTGGTGTTGTTCTACAGTAGCCGTGTTGAGTAGTTGCAAAAGAAACAGTATGGCCTGCCTGCAAAGTCTACATACTTATTATCTGGCCTTTACAGAAAAAGTTTTCCAAACCCACTCTGGAATATAACATCACAATAGCAGTTATGAAACCAAAGGTAAAAACAGATAGGCAGATGAAAACACGTAACACAGCAAACCCCAGACATGAATCAGATGCCTAAGTAATTCCAAAACTCTCCCTCCTCCAGGTCCTTGAGACACAAGAATATTCATGCAGGACAGAAGTTTATAAAGATAAAGGCCAGAGTTGAAAGGGCAGGAAGACTGATGAACAGAGAAGCTTATGCCCTACCATACTTCCTATACTTGATTGTCAATATTAGCACCAGCTTTCCTGGAATACAGAAGCATTCTGGTTTCACTGACCTAACAATATTCAGCAGTTCCTTGAGGAAAAACTCGAAATTCACATGTGAACTCATGGCGTATTGTCATAGAAGATTAGGTATGCATATATCCCCCCAAATGTACATCTTTTCTGTGTAAGGAAGATCCAAGTTGCCTTGTTAACTTCAGAGATCCTAGTCTCTGGGGAGAGCCAGACTGCTATTAACCAGCTTCCCTTGGTTCTTAATAGTGTTTGGGATCTGAAGGGGCATCTGAGGGAGTAGTGTAGTAATGGTCAGGCTCCACATAAAATGTTAGGGCAACAACCAATAGAAAGTGAGCAAAAGCCCATAAGAGAATATGGTATGAAGTTCCTTCAAGGGAAATAGCCCATAGCTAAGTTTTTAACTGCATTTGCCTATCTATATGATTTCTGTTATGTTATGTGGTAAGCCTTTTTTTCTCCCTCAGAGTGGCCATTCTCCACTGAAAGATGAGCAAATTATTCCTGTGAATGCCTACAAATTTTAGCAAAGATTAGGGATTCTGCCCTGGTTCTCAAAAAAGAAACATACTGGGCCATTGGAGTTTTAGCACAGAATGTACATCTAGTAGATATTAGGTGAATGAAAAACTCAACAAAATAAGTATGACTTACTGGTATTCAGCAAATGATAAGTATGCACATCTTTGAATCCTTATGTATTTCTTGTTTTAAGGTTTATTTATTTATTTATTTGAGAGAGAGAGAGAGATCACAAGTAGGCAGAGAGGCAGACAGAGAGAGAGGGGGAAGCAGGCTCCCCGCCGAGCAGAAAGCCCAATGCAGAGCTCTATCCCAGGACCCTGGGACAACAACCTGAGCCAAAGGCAGAGACTTTAACCCACTGAGCCACCCAGGCGCCCCTCCTTATGTATTTCTAACAGAACTGAGATGATAATGCACATAATGTCTCATGACTTTTTAATAAAAATAATTACCTTTTCTTTTTCTTAATAAAAGATCAAGTCAATTGAAGGAAATCAGAAAATGAATTTTAAAGGCCACCTTGTGACCAAAAAAAGCAATGCAGTTTGAACTTTCTAGTCAGAGGCAGAGCAGGGAGAATACACAGACACTGGACTCTTCCAGGAAGTCCAGATAGCAAAAGAACTTTGGTTGGAGGTGAAATAAAACCTTCATGATTAACTAACATTTAAGACACCAAGCTGCGGGGCACCTGGGTGGCTCAGTAAGTTAAGGGTCTGCCTTCCTCTCAGGTCAGGATGCTAGGGTCCCAGGACTGAGCCGGGAATAGCATATGCTCCCTGCTCAGCGGGGAGCCTGCTTCTCCCTCTCCCCCTCACTCCATTCGTTCTCTCTCTCTCTCTCAAATAGATAAATAAAAACCTTTTAAAAAATAAATTAAAAAACCAAGCTACATTTATGCTTCAAATAAAAATAGAATAACAGGGTCTGGATTTAACTGCCTAACCAAAACAATGAAAACCTGCACAGAATACATGAAACAACAGTTCTCAGTTATTTAACCTCAGACAACTGGAGGGGAAGTTCCTTGAGAAGGTAGAAGCAAATAATATGAGCATTCTGATTACTCCCAGCTTACTCTGTATTGTTGGATTTGTTTATAACATACGGAGAAGTAAAATGTATGTCAATAACACAAAGACCAGAAAGAGGGAATGGAAGTTTTGAAGTTTTGAAGTTCTTATTCTACACATTAATATCATTTGAAGGTAGATTCTGAAATGTTAAAAATGTATATTACAATCCTTTCAATAATCATGAAAAAAGTTGTAGCTAATGAACCAACATATGAGATAAAATGGAATCTTGAAAATAGTCAGTAGAAAATATCAAGGAAGGGATGCCTGGGTGGCTCATTTGGTTAAGAGTCTGCCTTCAGCTCAGGTCATGATCCCAGAGTCCTGGGATCAAGTCTTGTCTCGGGCTCCTTGCTCAGCCAGGAGCCTGCTTCTCCCTCTGCCTGCCACTCCACCTACTTGTGCGTTTTCTCTCTTTCTCTGACAAATAAATAAATAGAATGTTTTTAAAACGTTAGAGAAAAAAGAACAAAGAGCAGATGGGACAAATGGAGACAAATAGCAAGATGGTTGATTTAAACCCAAACATATCAATGTCAATAATCACACTAATGTAAATGGTCTAAATACCTCAATTGCAAAGCAGAGACTGTAAGATAGTATAGAAAGGAAGGCAAATATATGCTGCCTATAAACACCTTATTTTAAATTTAAAGATACAAATTGATTACAAGTAAAGGAATGGAAAATTGTGGATAATCTTAACATCAATCAAAGCTTGAGTGGCTATATTGATATCAGATACAATAAATATCAGAGCTAAGAATAATACCAGGGATATTACAGTCAATACATAATTTTAAGTGGTAAGTTTGTCAAAAGGACATGAGGATCCTAAACATTCACATATTATAGTGCTTTAAAATGCAAGGAGCAAAAACTGACAGAATCACAAGGAGAAACAGACAAATCCACAATTATAGTCAGAGATTTCAACACCTTCTCTAAAATTGATAGAACAAGTAGACAGTCAGCAAGTACACATAGAACCTGAAGAACACCATGAAACAACTTTTCTAGTTGACTATGGTAGACCTTGCCACCAACAACAGGAGAATGTGCATTTGTTTGGTTTGCACATAGAACATTTACCAAGATAATCCATATTCAAGGTCATAAAATAAGCCTCAGTAACATTAACAGGATTCAAATCATAAAATGTATGTTTTCTGGGGTGCCTGGGTGGCTCAGTCCTTAAGTGTCTGCCTTCAGCTCAGGTCATGATCCCAGGGTACTGGAGTTGAGCCACACATTGGGCTCCCTGCTTGGCCGGAAGCCTGCTTCTCCCTCTCCTACTCCCCGTGCTTCTGTTCCCTCTCTTGCTGTGTCCCTCTCTGTCAAATAAATTAATTAAATCTTTCTTTAAAAAGTGTATTTTCTGAGCACAGTGAAATTAAATGAGAAATGAACAACAGAAAAATATTTGGAAAATCCCAAATATTAAATTAACATCAAACAACGCATGCCTAAATAACCTAAAGAAGAAATCGAAGAGGAAATTATAAGGCACTTTGAACTGAATGAAAATGAAAACTCAACATATGATAATTTGTGAGATGTGGTAAAAGGACCACTCAGGCAAAAATTTAGAGCACTGAACATATAATAATAGAATAGAGGAAAGCTCTATAGCTATTAAATAAATAGAAATGAGAGAGAGAGAGAGTGCGAGCAAGCACTAGCAGTGGGGAGGGGCAGAGGGAGAGGGAAAAGCAGGCTCCCTGCTGAGCAAGGAGCTCAATGTGGGACTTGATCCCAGGACCCTGGGATCATGACCCGAGCCAAAGGCAGATGCTTAACCTATTGAGCTACACAGGCACACAATAAATAGAAATTTTTTTAAAAAGTTTTTTTTGAGGTATATTTTAATACCCAATGTTATACTAGTTTCAGTTGTACAACATAGTGATTTGACAATTCTGTGTGTTAAGCTAAGCTTATCATGAAAATAAATGAAAATTTTATTTAAAACACCTCTTCCAAAGAAAGCTCTGAGTCAAGATGGCTTAACTGGTAATTCTACCAAACATTTAAAAATTACATAATACCAATTCTATGCAAAATCTTTCAGAAAATTAAAGAAGAAGGAATAGCTCCCAAATCATCTTATGAAGCTAGAATTACCCAGATAACTAACCAGACAATTATATTACAAGGAAAGATAACTACAAACTGATCTACTTCATGAACATATATGCACAATTTTTTAGTAAATCTTTAGTAAAGTAGACTCCAATTATATATACAAGATACAATACACCATGACCAGGTAAGTTTTATCCCGAGGATTTGAGGTAGTGTTAATGTTTAAAAATCATTGTAATTCACCACATTAACATAAAAGAGGAAAAACACATGATCATCTCAGTGGCTAATGAAAAAACATTTGCTAAAATTAAAAAAATATATACTACTGACTAAAATATGCAACAACCATGTGTAGAAGAGATGTTCCTCAACCTGATAAGACACATCTACCAAAAGACCCATACATAATGATGTGTATGTTACATAAAGACTAAATGTTTCCCTCCTAAGATGGAAAACAAGGCAAAATAGACATGTTCACAAATTAGATTCAATGTTGTATTAGAAGTTCTAGCCAGCACAATAAGAAAAATAAGTAAGTCATACAGATTTCAAAGGAAGAAATAGAAAATATTCACAGAAAGCCATAATCTATATAGAATTTTTTTTGTAATATACAAAAAAGCTACTAGAGCTGCCAGCTCAGCTGGGGGAGCGTGCAACCCTTGGTCTTGGGGTTGTGAGTTCAAGATCCACGATGCTTATAGAGATTACTTAAAAATAAAACCTTAAAAAAGAAAAAGCTACCAGAGCTAATAAATGAGTTCAGAAAGGTTGCAGGATACAAGATTGAAATATAAATTCAGTTGTATTTCTAATTTTCTGAGACTTCCATAAAAAATTACGGTAAACTTGGTGGCTTTAAAAAAAAAAAAAGAAATGTATTGCCTTGTAGTTTTATAGGCCAGAAGTACAAATCAAGTTATCAGCAGTGCTATGCTCTCTCTGCAGTCTCTAGAAAGGAATCCTTCCTTATTTCTTCCAGCTTCTAGTGGCCCTAGGCATTCCTTGGCTTGTGACAACATAACTCCAATTTCTGCTTCTGTTCTGTGTCTATGTGTTCTCTGTCTCTTCTAAGGATACATCCATTGGGTTTAGGACCTACTCTAAGCCAATATGACCTCTCTCAATTCTTTTTTTTTTTTAAGATTTTATTTTTAAGTAATCTCCATAGCCAAGATGGGTCTCGAACTCACAACCCCGAAATCAAGAGTTGCATGCTCTACTGACTGAGCCAACCAGGCGCCCCTCATCTCAATTCTTAATAAATTACATCTGCAAAGACCTTATTTACAAATAAGGTCATGTTCTGAAGTGCTAGGTGGACATGAATTTGGAGGGAAATCATTCAGTCCTTTACAAGCAATGAACAATCAAATTAAATTCTGAAACAATATCATTTACAATAGCATCAGAAATATGAAATCCTTAGGGATAGATTTGGCAAAAGATACTCAAGACCTGCACATTGAAAACTATAAAACATTGATGACATACATTGAACCCACCAAACTCAGAAAAAGAGATCAGATTTGTGTTTACCAGACATGGGGGAATGGGAGAAAAGTGGTCAAAAAGTACAAACTCCCAGCTGTAAAATAAATAAGTCATGGGGATGTAATGTAAAGCATGATAACTATAGTTAACACTGCTGTATGATTTATAGGAAATTTGTTGAAAGAGAGTAGATCCTAAGAGTTCTCATCACAAGGAGAAATTCTTTTCTTTTCTTTTTATTGTACCATTATGATATGATGAATGTTAACTAAACTTACTGTGGTAATCACTGCATAATATATGTAAATAAAACCATCATAGTTCTTGAAAAAACTGGGGGACAGGGAATGGAAACAACACAAGTGTCCATTTACATATGAATAGATAGACAATGTAGAGTATATATATATATAAAAATGGAACATTATTCAGCCTTAAAAATAAATGAATTTCTGACACATGCTACAATACAGATGAACCTTGAAGACATTATGCTAAGTGAAATAAACCAGACAGAAAATGATTTGTGATTTAATTTCTGCAAAATACCTAGAGTAGTCAAACTCTTAGGGACAGAATGTAGAATGGGGTTTGCCAGGGGGTATAGGGAGTAGGGCAAGAGGAGTTAGTTTAATGGGTATAAAATTTCAGTTTGGGAAAATGGAGGAAGCTCTGGAGATGGATGGTGCTGATGGTTGCACAACAATGTGAGTGTACTTAATACCACTGACACGTATACTAAAATATGGTTAAGAGGGAAAATTTTGTTATGATAACTTACCATTATCTAAAAAAATTTGTGGGGCGCCTGGGTGGCTCAGTGGTTTAAGTCTCTGTCTTTGGCTCTGGTCATGATCCCAGGGTCCTGGGATCTAGCCCCACGTTGGGCTCTTTGCTCAGTGGGGACCCTGCTTCCTCCTCTCTCTCTGCCTGCTTCTCTGCCTACTTGTGATCTCTGTCTGTCAAATAAATAAATAAAATTTTTAAAAAAATCCTTATAAAAAAATTTGCAAGTCAGTCTTCCAAGCCCATCATTGCCTTCAAAGTCTACGAACACCTCAGCCACGAAAACATGACTCACATCAACCTGAGTAGGTGTCTACTTAGAAAGGACATCCTAATCCCACATCCTAGATGACATCACCTCAACCCAGAAGCTTGTTACTAGAAGGATGTTGCTTCAGATGACTTTGTCTCAGTCCATTATCTCACCATTGGAGATGACTTTGCTTTCTACACAAAGGAAGACTTCACCCCAGACACTGAGACTATCATCTCAACAGCGCCTATATGCTGCCTTTCCAAAGATAATGACAAATTGAACACAATATATTGATTGCTTTTCTTCTTTTGATATTTGGGATTCTATTACATTTCTTGAGGTCATTGTTTCCTTAGCCCATGAACCTAGTGTATGTTTTGCTCTCTGCCAAAAGGTATACTATATACCTCTACATTCCATGTCTAAAGGAAAATCTTGTAGAGATTACTACTATTAATGTCATTCTAAAAATTAATGGAGATTATTGCTTTCCTTAGGAGGCAACTACCTCCTAGACCACTCCTTAATTAACCTGGTTATGGATGGCCTATAAGGACTTCTTATTCTTCTACTTGTTACTTTCATAATAAAATGTCCTTTTTACTCTCATAATAAAATGTCTTCTATGCCTTTAGGGCAACTATGTCCTACTCTATGTAAGTCTTTTCTACTGATTGAGTCACTCAAATATCCTATCTTTTTTGCAAAGGTACCACTTAGAGTCAATTTTGAGGCCTTGGGTAAAGGCCGGTTACTTGCCCTTCTTGAGCAGCTGATGAAAGTACATACTCCAGCCACTTCCCATATCATATGCATTCACACTCTGGGACATTATGTACCAGCCCTCTTTGCCCAGGGACTGGGTACCAGACAACTAAGGACAGCCTCTATGCCCTGGAGCCTGAGAAATTATTCAAATTAACCAATCCTCAGAGATTCAGAAAAAAAATCTAGCTAACCCCACCCCACTAGTAATTCATAACCTGCTCTTAGATATCCAACTTCCTGTTATCCAGGCATAACCTGTGTGGCTCTGTCTGGCAATCTTCTCTCTTTTGGAGCTATAAGTAACAAAAAGTTCTGCCTTATATCTCTTTTTGTGACAGTGTGTTGTGTTCTGCTGTCAAAAGAACCTTTAGGTTTTATAAAGACATTTACAAAAAGAAACTCATGTCATATATAAAAATCAACTCAAAATGATCAAAGACCTAAATATTTGAGTCAAAACTTTAAAATTCTTAGAAGAAAACAAAAGGGTAAATCTTCATGTTTTTGGATTTGGTAATGTACTTTTAGATATGAAACCAAAGGGAAGAACAACAAAAAGAAAAGTATATAAATTAGATTTCATAAAAATTAAGAACTTCTGTGAATAAAAAGACGTTATCAAGAAAGTAAAAAGGCAATCTGCAGAATGGAATTAAATATTTGCAAATCATATATCTGGAAAGGGGCTGTATCCAGAATACATGAAAAACTCTTAAAATTCTTAAAAACACAAAAATGACAAACAACTTAATATAAAAAAATGGGCCAAGGTCTTGAATAGATGTTTCTCCAAAGAAGGTATATAAATATCCAATAAATACATGGAAAGATGTTCAATATCATTAGTCATTAGGAAAATGTAAAAATTGAAAAAATGAAATATTAACAATTGTTTTTGAGACTGTGGATCAATTAGAGACCTCATGCATTGCTGGTAGGAGTGCAAAATGTTGCAGCCACTGTGGAACAGGTTGTCATTTCCTTGAAAAAGTTATACATAGAATTAGCACATGACCCAGCAATTCCAGTCTTCGATATATACTCAAAAGAAATAAAAACACACATCCATACAAAAAAAACTTATACAGAAGTGTATAAGGCAGCATTTACAATGGTTGAAAAGTAGAAACAACCCAAATATCCGTCAACATTTGAATGGATAAATAAAATACAATATAGACATATAATGAAATATTATTCTGCCATAAAAAAGGAAGAAATACTGTACATGAGACAATGTGAATGAAACTTGAAAACATTATGCTAAGTGAAAGAAGCCAGACATGGAAGGTCACATACTGCATGATTCTGTTTATACAGAAGGGAAAAATTGGGGAGTGACTACTTAATGGGTAAGGGGTCTCCTTCAGAGTTAATGAAAATATTTTGGAACTAGACAGAAGAGATGGTTTCACAACATTGTGAATGTGCTGTATGTCACTGTATGTACACTTTAAAATGGCTGATTTTTATGTTATATTACTTTGTTCTAAAAACATAGTCTTATTTGAAAAAAAAATTATATAAGTATATTCTCTAAGCTAGTTGGCCTTCACATTTTTTATATCGCATACCCCTCTGAGCATCTAATGATGCTAATAGATCTGATCCTAGGCAAATGCATACACCCAGCAAAATGTACATATCTTATCTCTCTCCCAACCACACACACATGCACCTCATTTTGAATATAATTGCAGGGGATTCAGAGGTTTCTCTAGTTAAGAATCCTGGAACCCAAGGAGTAAGTGCTCTCCTTTTAACAGAGCTCACCTGCTATTTGTTTCTTCCTTTCTCTATTTCACTCCCAAGTAGCTTCTTCTCCATCTCCTCTTTTTTCTCTACCTATAGCTTCTGCTTCTTCATGATGTCAATCTGCTCATGTGTCAGACTTTCTCAGGTTCTTAAGGTACAGATCTTTTCATAAGTGTACAGACTCCACTATCTTCTAAACACATGCAACCTTGCATATCATTTCAGGCGGTCCACAGACTCCCTCAGTTGAGAACACCTGGTCTGGGTCAATCGGTACTGTTAGACTTTTCACAGACACTGAAACAAACATGACTCAGAGGGCCCAAGGCTGGGGATGGACTGAGCGGCAGCAACCCTGCAGCGTGGCTAGGCTCCTCCTAGGTGCCCTGTAGGTGAAGATACTGAAGCTGAGAAATCCCTCAAGCTGCACCTCCTAGGTCAAGTGGTAGGCAGCAGACAGGTCAGAGAACCTTCCCTGGGCACTGTGAAGAAGGGCAGAGAGCAGCCAAGCATGGAGGCTCTCCCCTTGGCCATTACTTCTCTGGGCTTTATGGAAACCCTCCGCTGCAGGGGTCTGGAAGGGATCTGTTCTGGTTTCCAGTTGTCAGGACAGAATTCCATCTCTGCTGGGGTTGATTTACCTCTGTGGGAATTTGGGGGAGGGAGGGAAGGAGCCATTTATTTACTCTGACCTTCCTCTATAACCTCTCCCTAACAGTCTCCATTTTTCTACCACTGGGCAATGGCAGAGAAAGTTTACCTTCAAAAGGTTTCTGTTTCTGAATCCTCCTCCCAAATTTCTGTCTCACTTGTTCTTGCATAAAAATGAGGGAAGTTTAGGACAGTGATGTTCAGAAGCCAGATCCTTCTGTGCTCGATTATCTGCCTCCCAAGCCTCCCACTCCCGGGTGTCCAGATAGCACAAAGCCCATCACTTCTCTGATAATGGTGAGGATAGAGTCAGGGGACAGGGCAGAAATGTCACCTTGATCATCTCTCCATGTGTGTTCTTGAGTGAGCAAGAGTCAGGTGCCTGAATGCAAAGAATGAGAGGCTCTGGAAGGTGAGAAGCGGACTGGAAATTGCATATTCCTCCCCTCTTGAAAAGACAGGGAAAAATCAGACCACATCTGCATCCCTCATATCCTTTGCTGCCTTTGCCCAACAGCTAAATCTCTGAATGAAAATAACCATGGGCCAAATTTTCAAGACCGATACTGTGTCAGCCATCATATTCCAGAAAGTCTACTTAACACTCAGTGATTGTTTGGGTACAATAAATACATGCATTGTTAGTAGAACATGACAGAACTACTTATTTATGAAAATTAAAAAAATTATTTTGTGTGTTCCTAATTGAATCCATTTTTCCATATAGTAAATATTAATGCAGTGAACTTAATTTTGGAATCTCGTTGGGGGTTTTTCTATCATAAACACATTCTTTGCCCCAAATGAAAATAGCTCTATTTAATTTTTTGCTTATAAGAATAACCCATGCTGAGGGGAGTAAATTAAGTAAAACTGAAAAAAAAATATTTAGAAGCAAATAAAATCTCCATTTCAACTATCTGCTTCCCTGCCTGACAATCCACCGTGTATCTATTATAGAAGGTCTGGAGGAGAAGAGAAATGAGCATCAGTGGTTGAGTGGAGAAGTAGATTGAGGGGGTAGGTGCTTTGAGATCAAAGGAGAGAAAGAAAAAATTCCTGGGAGACGTACCAATTGCTAGTTGCCCTAGGAGATGTAGCCCTTTCCTGATAAGATAGAACAAACACATACCATAGGGAGAAGGGGCCACATTTGACCTTTGGGATTAGCAAAGACAGGAAAAAAAAAAAAAAGGCGGTGAGAGGAGGGGACTTGAGCGCCCCGAGGCGGGAGCCAGCTAATGAGGGGAAGAAGTGGGCTGGCTCCTGACGCACTTTCTGCTGGTGGGAGGGGAACTAGGGACCCGAGCCCACTGGTGACGTTTCTTTCACGTGATCAGAAGCCGACGTGTGCAGAAGTCCCTCTCCTCCAGGTACCAGCTCCCTATTTTTGTGTAGAGCTTGCAGACTGAGGGACAGAGCGGCAACTGCCCTAAAGCCCTGCAGGTAGGTACAAGCTGGAGGAGAAGAGGGAGGGCGCTGGCATAGGGGTGGTAATTGATAGAGGCTACAAGGGATCCGGTATACTTTCCAGATGCCACCCCCTCCCACCCCCTCCCACCCCCATTCATTCTGGCGCAGGAAATTGTATGAGTGTTGGAGGACAGGTCTGGGTACCATCTCTTATTTCCCTGGGTAAGTGTGGGCTTATGGCAGAAAGAAATGGGAGGAGGTATCTCTCAGGAATGGCCACAAACCCACGGGCACCTGCGAACCCCTGGGGTGGGGGATGGGGTGGCAGAGGGCAAAGACCCGAGCGGGGCCAGGATTGTATTCTCTCTACACCTTCCTTCCCCAATGTCCATTTGTTTGGTTCAAGAAACGGCGGGCTTGGCGGGAGGAGATGGAGAGGGACCAGGGGTTGAGAATGGGACCCGTTGGGATCTCCTAAGAGGTAGGCTATTCAGCTATGTCTGGTGGAGAGGGCCGGGAGAGGGGGATGGCCTTAGTGAGGATATGGCCTGATCTCTGCAGGGCAGCGGGAGAGGGCACAGCCTGTGAACCCGTTGTGGGGAGGGCCTGCGCTCTCTGGATCTCTTCACCTTCCGTCCATTTTGGAGCCGGAAATGGTGGGCTGCAAGTGGGGGGGAGAGGGGGAGGAGGTGCTGCAAAGGAAGGGGACAGAGGTTCAGTCTGGAGACCAGCTCCCTTTTGCGGAGGAGTGTCTTCTAAACTGGGGAGGACTGAGAGGAGATACCATAAGCCAACATTTTTACTGAATTTGGAAATAATTTGTCTCTTGCATTGTAGGAAAACGTGGTATTTCTGTGTATGTGGAGAGGCAAGGGGTGTCATGAATGCTCTGGACATTTCTGCCCTGCCCCGGTGACTCTATCCTCACCGTTATCAGAGAAGTGATGGGCTTTGTTCTATCTGGACACCCGGGAGTGGGAGGCTTGGGAGGCAGATAACGGAGTACAGAAGGATCTGGTTTCTGAACATCACTGTCCTGAACCTCCCTCATTTTTATGCAAGAACAAGTGAGACAGAAATTTGGGAGGAGGATTCAGAAACATAGAAACCTTTTGAAAGTAAACTTTCTCTGCCATTGCTCAGTGGTAGAAAAATGGAGACTGTTAGGGAGGGGTTATAGAAGGAGGATCAGAGAAGCAAGGGAAAGGGCAAGGGGTTGGCAGTATTTGGGGAAGTTTTGACAACCATAGTGTGACAAGGATCAGTCTCCCAGTTGCCAGTCATTCACTCCTCAACCCTTCATTCACCCTGTCTCCTGTCTCTCCACAGGTCTTCAGGTCTGTGGTTGTAGGCACCAACCCAGACAAGAGAAGAAAAGACCTGCAGGACCAGTGCAGGTCAGTGGGCAAAAGTAACTATCCCAGGACCCCTGGGAGTAAGGGGGACTTAAGCTTGACCAGAAGCTGAGGAGGCCACTATCTGCCAGCCCTCCTCCAAGCCACCCTACTGCAGTCTCAGAGACTGCAGTCTCAGTCCTCTGTCAGGACTCTAAGGGAAGAAACATGGTGCTTTATGGCTGGTGAGGACCTAGGGGAGAACAAGGAAGTGACAGACAAATGAGAGACAAGAAGCATGACATCTGTGCAGCCCCTTGAAGATATTAGAGTAGCCCTGAAATCTGAGAAGTGGCCATTATTCTATTGGGTCTGCAGTTCTAGAAGACTTAAAACTGCAGGCAAGGGAAAAACAAAACCAGCCAGGATTCCTGCAGGTCAGTGTAAGTTGGGATGACCTAGTTAAAACTGTCACTGGCATAGCTAACGCCAGAGCAAAGTTCAGGGACAAAACTGCTCTTACACACTTCATGGCACACCTCAGTTAAATGCAGAAAGAAGCACTTGTGGAAGTTTGTGTAAGGCTGTATCACATAAACATGTGTGAAGTGCTAAGGAAAGAAAAAAAAAATGTCTGGGTAGGAGGGCATCTGTCATTTGGGATAGGGAGAGCAAAACCCTAAATCATAAAAGGCAATTATTTTCAAGCGTTGTTTTCCCCAATCTGAGTCCTCCTTTTTGTCTCCTAGGACAGGCAAAGAAGAGAGAATCACAACATGGAAAAGATCTACGAAGAAAACAAAGGACAGCCAGAAAACGAAGGAACTCTAGAAAATGAGGGAAAGCCAGAAGATGAAGTTGATACAGAAAATGAAGGAAAATCAGATGAAGAAGAAAAGCTGGAAGTGGAGGAGAAGCCAGGGCATGAGGGAAAGCTCCAGAATGAGGGGCAGCCAGATGATGAAGGGCAACCAGAAGATGAGGGAAAGGAAGAAAATCAGGGCAAGTCCAAAGATGAGGGAAAACCACACGGTGAGGGCAAGCCAGAATCCCTGGCAAAGTCTGAGGGTGAGCCTCGGGCTGCAGAAAAGCGCCCAGCTGAAGATTATGTGCCCAGGAAAGCAAAAAGAAAAACGGACAGGGGGACAGATGATTCCCCCAAGGACTATCAGGAGGACTTACAGGAAAGGCACTTGGGCAGTGAGGAGATGATGAGAGAATGTGGAGATATGTCAAGGGCTCAGGAAGAGCTAAGAAAAAAACAGAAAATGGGTGGTTTTCACTGGATGCAAAGAGATGTTCAGGATCCGTTTGCCCCAAGGGGGCAGCGGGGTGTCAGGGGAGTGAGGGGCGGAGGTAGGGGCCAGAAGGACTTAGAAGATGTTCCATATCTTTAATGCCTTTGGCCTTTAATTCTGATCTCTCTTATGGGAATATTGCCAACCTTGCTTTCCCTGGCAGGCAGTTGCCGGGCTATGTGCTTTAACCTTATGCTGATCTGTTGCTTTAGGTGTCACTCTCCGTTACCAGCAGCCTTTTGACCCAACTGCAGCACTCTGTCTTTCAGTAGGGGACTTTCACCCATGTGCATGGAAGAGAGATATTCATGATACATTGCAAAATATTAATAAAAAAAGTTTTCAGAACTACATGTATGGTATCAGCTCATTTTTGAAAAAAATGCAGTTACAAAAATACATCCATGAGTAGGGAAAACTATGAAATTGAGTAAATCCAAAGGGAAACAGTGGTTTTCTCTGTGTGGTGGCAATGGAAGAGATTATCTTCTCTTGTCTGTTTTTTTCCTTAAAAAAATAGATGACTTTTGTCATAAAATAAATAATAAATATTTTAAAAATAAGAAAATACATACCATGCAATCAAAATTACTGTTCAGTAACTTTATGAGGGCAGGGAGACACTTAAAATTCCTGTTGTCAGGATGTGAAGTGATGAATAAAACTCATATTACCTCTGGCACTCGAGACTGGAGGAATCAACCTGACAGTGATTACAGATCCATTGCTGAAACAGTCTTACCATCTGTGAAATGGGGATAAAACTTCTCTTCCAGGGCTAATGGAGAAGATCAGATGAGGTATGAGCAGCACTGTGCAGACTCCTACCCTCTGCTCTGCACTAGCAGAACCAGTACTCTGTCAGATGTTGGGGGCAGGGCTGAAGTAATTCTCTCTTGTGTCCAGGAATAAGTCCTGGAAGCTATTAGGTGGGTGCCCCTTTATATTGGGGTATACTATGTCTGATGTCCACTGTGCATCTTCTTATGGGTTCTGCATCCCGCTAAGGGACCCATGGCTGCTGGTGAGCTAGAATCCTCAAGGTAACAAAACTCTCTTGATTTCCCTAGAGTCTCCGCTGAGTTGATTCCCCTGTACATTCCATGCTGAACTGTGGAGATGATGCCTCTTCTCATGTTATACTGTAGTTTTATTAATCCTGACATGAGATGTGGAAAAATGCTTTGTAGAACCTTAGGTAATATATTTTTCAGACATTATAATTACCCCATTAGACTTGCTGTTTTCAAAGTAGAGAATTTATCTCATTGATTTCGGTCCCCACAATATATAATAGAAGTTTCCAAAACACAACATATTAATTACCAAGTCAGAAGGTCTCAATTCTTGATCCAGTTCTGTCCTTGATTGAATATGCAGCTCTGAGCACATCCATTCATTCTTTAGAAACCAAGTCTTGCCACTCCAAAAGGAACACAACAGGAGATGGCTTATAGGACAATTCATTGCTCATGATTTCAACATTGCATATGGTAGTGTTTCTCCAAGTTTGCTAGCTGCCCGAAGATCACCTGAATTAAAATCACCTGGCTACCTTGTCAAAAATTCAGAATCCCTGTTCCCATCTCAGGCCCAATACATCAGAATCTCTTTTGACTTGTCCTCACAATGTCTGTGTGTGTGTCCTTTGTTTTTAGTTCATTTTTATTTTTATCAAATAGGATACCTGTAAAAATATGTAAAATCCAATAGTGCAAAATAATTTATTATTAAAAATTTCAGTCTGTCTTGCCATTCCACATTCTCATTCTCCAGAGTCAACTACCATAAATATTTTTGGTTTCTTCTAGTATTTACTTCCATATTTCTGAACAATATGCTTATGTTGCTATTTCTTTTTTTAAAAACAGCTTGATTGAAATGTAACTCATGTACAACAAAACTCAACCTTTTAAAGATTTTTTATTTATTTGACAAAGAGAGAGAGACAGTGACAGAGGGAACACAAGCAGAGGGAGTAGGAGAAGCAGGCTTCCTACAGAGCAGGGAACCTGACAAGGGCTTGATACCAGGATTCTGAGATCATGACCTGAGCTGAAGGCAGACGCTCAACTACTGAGCCACCCAGGTGCCCCCAAACTCACCCTTTTAAAGTATACAATTTAGTAGTTTTTTAAGTATGACAGAGCTCTGAAACCATCATCATTATATAGTTCTAGGATATTTTCATCACCCTAAAAAGAAACCTCACACTCAGTAGCATATAATGGTGCTCTCATTTTCTTCCCCCCCGCCCACCCCCGGGCATCTAACAAACACTGATCTATTTTGCCTCTACAGATTTGTGTATTCTAGACATTTCATATGTATATATATATGGAATCATACAATATACAACCTTTCGGTAGCATAAAGTTTTCAAGGCTCATCCACATTGCAGTATATATCAGTACTAAAATTTCCCGTACATATTTTCTTCCCTTTTAAAATAAACTTTATTGAGAAGACAAAGTATAATATTTACAAGTACAAAATGATGCTTCTGCCTTAGTTTATTATGTAGATAACCTTAGTACATGTTAATGATTATGTCCAAAGTTGCTTTAACTTCATCTATATACTTTGAATCCTTTTATGAAGAGATACTCTAAATTTAATGTACATGTTTTTGTATGTTTTAAAGTAAGCACAGGTGTGTAGTATTTGACACACTATTCATTTCTGCTGGAAGAAGCAAATGTATTTTTAAATTGTTTTTTTAAATGAAAACTTTTTCCAGTTTTATTGAAATATAATTTACATATATTACTATATAAGTTTAAAGGGTACAGCATATGGGTTGATATATGTATCATATACATTGTACAATAAATATATGTATAGTAATCACTTATTATAATAAACAATAAATATAGTTAATACCCATCATCTCATATAGATACAATAAAAAGAAAAGGCAAAAAAAATTCTCCTTGTGATGAGAACTATCAGAATTTACTCTCTTAACTTTGATATATATTGTACAGCAGTGTCAACTTTTTGCATTTATTTATTTTTTTAAAGATTTTGTTTATTTATTTCACAGACAGAGATCACAGGTAGGCGGAGTGGCAGGCAGAGAGAGCGGGGGAAGCAGGCTCGGCGCCGAGCAGAGAGCCCAATGTGGGGCTCGATCCCAGGACCCTAGGATCATGACCTGAGCCGAAGGCAGAGGCTTTAACCCACTGAGCCACCCAGGCGCCCCAACTTTTTGGATTTAAATATGTGTTTTATTTCCATCAGTATATATCTAGAGGTGGAAATGCTGTCATAAGTTAACTTCATGTTTAACTTTAAAAAAAATATATTTATTTTTTAAATTTATTTTCAGTGTTCCAGAATTCATTGTTTATGCACCAGACCCAGTGCTCCATGCAGTACGATGTTCAACTTTTTGAAGAACTGCCATACTGTTTTCCAAAGCCACTGTGGCATTTGAGAATCCCATCCACAATGTACAAGTGTTCCAACTTCCCACATCCTTGCTAACACTTGTTATAGTCTATATTTTTTAATTTATTTTTTATTTATTTTCAGCATAACAGTATTCATTATTTTTGCACCACATCCAGTGCTCCATGCAATCCGTGCCCTCTATAATACCCTTCACCCGGTACCCCGACCTCCCACCCACCGCCCCTTCAAAACCCTCAGATTGTTTTTCAGGGTCCATAGTCTCTCATGGTTCACCTCCCCTTCCAATTTCCCCCAACTCCCTTCTCCTCTCTATCTCCCCATGTCCTCCATGCTATTTGTTATGCTCCACAAATAAGTGAAACCATATGATAATTAACTCTCTCTGCTTGACTTATTTCACTCAGCATAATCTCTTCCAGTCCTGTCCATGGTGCTACAAAAGTTGGGTATTCATCCTTTCTGATGAAGGCATAATACGTGTATATGTACCACATCTTCCTTATCAATTCATCCGTTGAAGGGCATCTTGGTTCTTTCCACAGTTTGGCGACCGTGGCCATTGCTGCTATAAACATTGGGGTACAGATGGCCCTTCTTTTCACGACATCTGTATCTTTGGGATAAATACCCAGTAGTGCAACGGCAGGGTCATAGGGAAGCTCTATTTTTAATTTCTTGAGGAATCTCCACATTGTTCTCCAAAGAGGCTGCACCAACTTGCATTCCCACCAACAGTGGAAGAGGGTTCCCCTTTCTCCACATCCCCTCCAACACATGTTGTTTCCTCTCTTGCTAATTTTGGCCATTCTAACTGGTGTAAGGTGATATCTCAATGTGGTTTTAATTTGAATCTCCCTAATGTCTAGTGATGAAAATTTTTTCATGTGTCTGATAGCCATATGTGTGTCTTCATTGGAGAAGTGTCTGTTCATATCTTCTGCCCATTTTTTTTTTATATGATTGTCTGTGTTGTGTGTGTTGAGTTTGAGGAGTTCTTTATAGATCCTGGATATCAACCTTTTGTCTGTACTGTCATTTGCAAATATCTTCTCCCATTCCGTGGATTGCCTCTTTGTTTTCTTGACTGTTTCCTTGGCTGTGCAGAAGCTTTTGATTTAGATGAAGTCCCAAAAGTTCATTTTCGCTTTAGTTTCCTTGGCCTTTGGAGACATATCTTGAAAGATGTTGCTATGGCTGATATCCAAGAGGTTATTGCCTATGTTCTGCTCTAGGATGCTGATGGATTCCTGTCTCACATTGAGGTCTTTTATCCATTTTGAGTTTATCTTTGTGTATGGTGTAAGAAAATGGTTGAGTTCCATTCTTCTACATATAGCTGTCGAATTTTCCCAGCACTAATTTATTGAAGAGACTGTCTTTTTTCCACTGTATACTTTTTCCTGTTTTGTCAAAGATTATTTGACCATAGAGTTGAGGGTCCATATCTGGGCTCTCTACTCTGTTCCACTGGTCTATGTGTCTGTTTTTATGCCAGTACCATGCTGTCTTGGTGATCACAGCTTTGTAGTAAAGCTTGAAATCAGGTAATATGATGCCCCCAGCTTTATTATTGTTTTTCAACATTTCCTTAGCAATTCGGGGTCTCTTCTGATTCCATACAAATTTTTGGATTATTTGCTCCAGCTCTTTGAAGAATATTGGTGGCATTTTGATTGGAACGGCATTAAAAGTATAGATTTCTCTAGGCAGTATAGACATTTTAACAATGTTTATTCTTCCGATCCAAGAGCATGGAATGGTCTTCCATCTTTTTGTGTCTTCTTCAATTTCTTTCATGAGTGTTCTGTAGTTCCTCGAGTACAGATCCTTTACCTCTTTGGTTAGGTTTATTCCCAGGTATCTTATGGTTCTTGGTGCTATAGTAAATGGAATCTATTCTCTAATTTCCCTTTCTGTATTTTCATTATTAATGTATAAGAAAGCCACTGATTTCTGTACATTGAATTTGTATCCTGCCACGTTGCTGAATTGTTGTATGAGTTCTAGTTGTTTGGGGGTAGAGTCTTTTGGGTTTTCCATATAAAGAATTATGTCATCTGCAAAGAGAGAGTTTGACTTCTTCATTACCAATTTGGATACCTTTTATTTCTCTTTGTTGTCTGATTGCTGTTGCTAGGACTTCTAATACTATGTTGAACAAGAGTGGTGAGAGGGGGCATCCTTGTGTTCCTGATCTCAACGGGAAGGCTGCAAGTTTTTTCCCATTGAGGATATTTGCTGTGGGTCTTCATAGATTTGATGAGGTTCAGGAATGTTCCCTCTATCCTTAGACTTTGAAGTGTTTTAATCAGGAACGGATGCTGGATTTTGTCAAATGCTTTTTCTGCATCAATTGAGAGGACCATGTGGTTCTTCACTCTTCTCTTATTAATTTGTTCTATCACATTGATTGATTTGCGAATGTTGAACCATCCTTGTAGCTCAGGAATGAATCCCACCTGGTCATGGCGGATAATTAAAAATTCTTAAAATTAAAAATGTGCTGTTGGATTCTGTTTGCTAGGATCTTGTTGAGAATCTTAATATCCATATTTATCAGTGATATTGGTCTGAAATTCTCCTTTTTGGTAGGGTCTCTGCCTGGTTTGGGGATCAAGGTAATGGTGGCTTCATAGAAAGAGTCTGGAAGTTTTCCTTCTGCTTCAATTTTTTGAAACAGCTTCAGGAGAATAGGTGTTATTTCCTCTTTGAAAGTTTGGTAGAATTTCCCAGGGAATCCTTCAGGTCCTGGGCTCTTGTTTTTTGAGAGGTTTTTGATCACTGCTTCAATCTCATTACTAGATATTGGTCTATTCAGGTTGTCAATTTCTTCCTGGCTCAATTTTGGGAGTTTATAGTTTTCCAGGAATGCATTCATTTCATCTAGGTTGCGTAGCTTATTGGCATATAACTGTTGATAATAACTTCTGATGATTGTTTCTACTTCCTTGGTGTTAGTTGTGATCCCTCCCTTTTCATTCATAATTTTATAAATTTGGGCTTTCTCTCTTTTCTTTTGGTTTAGTGTGGCCAATGGTTTATCTATCTTATTGATTCTTTCAAAATACCAGCTTCTAGTTTCATTGATATGTTCTACTGTATCCCTGGTTTCTACTTCACTGATATCAGCTCTAATCTTGATGATTTCCCTTCTTATGTGTGGAGTTGGTTTGATTTGTTGTTGATTCTCCAGCTCTTTAAGGTGTAGAGGTAGCTGGTGTATTCTGGATTTTTCAATTTTTTTGAGGGAGACTTGGATGGCTATGTATTTCCCCCTTAGGACCGCCTTTGCTGTTTCCCATAGGTTTTGGACCGAAGTTTCTTCATTCTCATTGGTTTCCATGTATTGTTAAAGTTCTTCTTTGATCTCCTGGTTGATCCAAGCATTCTTAATCAAGGTGGTATTTAGCTTCCAGCTGTTTGAGTTCCTTCAGAACTTTTCCTTGTGATTGAGCTCCAGTTTCAAAGCATTGTGATCTGACAATATGCAGGGAATAATCTCAGTCTTTTGGTATCGGTTGAGTTCTGATTTGTGACCCAGCATGTGGTCTATTCTGGAGAAGGTTCCATGTGCACTTGAGAAGAATGAGTATTCTGTTGTTTTAGGGTGGAATGTTCTGTATATATCTATGAGGTCCATCTGGCCCAATGTGTCATTCAATGCTCTTGTTTCTTTATTGATTTTCTGCTTCAATGATCTGTCTATTTCTGAGAGAGGCATGTTAAGATCTCCTACAATTAGTGTATTCATATCAATATGACTCTTTATCTTGAGTAACAGTTTTCTTATGTAATTGGCTGCTCCCATATTGGGGGCATAGATATTTATAATTGTTAGATCATCTTGGTGGATAGTCCCTTTAAGAATGATGTAGTGTCCTTCTGTATCTCTGACTACAGTCTTTAGTTTAAAATCTAATTTATCTGATATGAGAATCACTACCCCGGCCTTCTTTTGAGGCCCATTGGCATGAAAGATGCTTCTCCATCCCTTCACTTTCAGTCTGGGTGTATCCTTAGGTTCAAAATGGGTCTCTTGTAGAGAACATATGGATGGGTCCTATCATTTTATCCAATCTGAAGCCCTGTGTCATTTTATGGGCGCATTTAGGCCATTCACATTGAGAGTGATTATTGATAGATACGATTTTATTGACATCATGTAACCTTTGAAGTCTTTCTTTCTGTAGATTGTCTCTATATTTCTGTTCAATTATATTCTTAGGCTTTTTCCTATTTTATAGAACTCCCCTTAATATTTCCTGCAGTATCGGCTTGTGGTTGCTGAGTCTTTTAAGCCTTGCCTGTCTTGGAAACTATCTCTCCATCTTTTTGAATGTCAGTCTTGCTGGATCAAGTATTCTTGACTGCATGTTCTTCTCATTGAGTGTCCTGAATATATCTTTCCAGCTCTTTCTGGCTTGCCAGGTCTCTGTGGACAGGTCTGACGTTATTCTGATGGGCTTTCCTCTGTAAGTAAGGGTCTTCTTTGTCCTAGCTGCTTTCAAGAGGTTCTGCCTACAATTATAATTCTTCATTCTTACTATTAGGTGTCTCGAGGACTTTTGAGAATCTGTAATCTTGGGGGGAAACCATTCGGCCTCTAGTACATGAACGCTGGTTCCATTCACGAGATTCGGAAAATTTTCATGAACAACTTGTTCCACTATATCTTCTAGACTTCTTTCTTTCTCCTCCCCTTCAGGGATTCCAATAATTCTGACGCTGGAACATTTCATGGCATCATTTATTTCCCTGATGCTGTTTTTGTGGCTTCTAAGCTGTTTATTCCATGCTTCCTCCTGATCCTTTTTCTCTATCTGTTTGTCCTCCAGATCACTAATTCTATCTTCTGTCTCAGTTACTCTAGCTTTGAGAGAATTTAGATTAGATTGGAACTCATTGAGAGCATTGTGAAGCTCATTCCTGGTAGCTTTCAGCTCTTCCCTAACATTGGAAACATGATCTCTGGTCGTTTTCAGTTCGGCCCTAATCCATTCCGTTTGGTCACCCATGGCTTTCTCCAACCTAGCTATTGCTTGGATAATTGTTAGGCTGAATTCTCTTTCAGATATATTGTCTATGTTGATAGCCATTAGCTCTGTTCCAGAAGGCCCATCCTCTGTATTTTTCTTCTGTTGGGCATTCCTCCTCCTAGTCCTTTTGGTGAGAGATGGCTGAACGGGTGTAGCTGGATGTATCGACCGTGGTGCAGTCAAGGTGCACCCTGGAACACTTCTGAGCAATCAGGGTTCCCCACGCAAATGAGAGAAAAAGAAAAGGATAAGAAAAAGAGACAGAGAGAGAGACAGGAACTTTGAAAGGTGAGACAAAAGAGAAGGTTCAGCCCAAATGGGCCCCAAGGTAAGATTTATGCAGTATACAAACAAAAACAGACAAACAAAAAGACTGATAAAAGTATATGACAAGAGGGATGCCTGGGTGGCTCAGTTGGTTGGACGACTTCCTTCAGCTCAGGTCATGATCCCGAGTCCCGGGATCGAGTCCCACATCAGGCTCCCAGCTCCATGGGAAGTCTGCTTCTCCCTCTGACCTTCTCCTCGCTCATGCTCTCTCTCACTGTCTCTCTCTCAAATAAATAAATAAAATCTTTTTTAAAAAAAGTATATGACGAGAAAAATATATATATATTTGCATATATATATATATGCAAATAAAGGAAGAACCTCGTCAAAAAGAACCCCAAGTGTAAGATTTATATACTATCAGGACAAACACAAAAACACAGAAACACTGCCCACTGGTGTCTTCTGCTCCGGTAGAGAGCCAGACGTGTATAATTCTGATCTCAGGCTGATTTCGTGGGTGATCGGAGTTCTTTGGAAGGTAATCAGCTCACTTTAGGGTACAGGTTGAAAGGGCGCCTCCTCCTACTACCCGCCATCTTGTCTCCCCCTATAGTCTATATTTTTATTTTAGCCATCTCAGTCAGTATAAAGTAGAATCTCCTTGTGATTTTGATTTGTGTTTTCCTAATGGCTAATGATGTTGTACATCTTTCTTTCTTTCTTTCTTTTTTTGGAAGACTGTATTTATTTATTTGACACAGAGAGAGAGAGCACAAGCTAGGTGAATGGCAGGCAGGGAGAGAGGGAGAAGCAGGTCCCCTTCTCAGCAGGGAGCCTGATGTGGGACTCAATCCTCCAGAACACTGGGTCATTACCTGAGCTGAAGGGAGACTATTAACTGATTCAACCACCCAGGTGTCCATTGTTGATTATCTTTTCTTGTGTTTCTTGATCGTTTGTATATCTTCTTTGGAGAAATGTCTATTTAAATCCTCTACTGGGGTGCCTGGGTGGCTCAATTGATTAAGCATCTGCCTTTGGCTCAGGTCCTGACCCTGGGGTCCTGAGATTGAGCCCCACATTGAGCTCCTAGTTTAGAGGAGGGCCTGCTTCTTCCTCTGCCTGCTGCTCCCTCTGCCTGTGTCCCCCTCTCTCTCTGACAAAGTCTTTTAAAAAAATAAGATGTCAGAATGGTGGTAATGTTTCTTCAGGATGACAGACCTAAAGAGCAATGCTTGTAATGACATTACCTCCTCCATTATTATTTTCTTTAAAAGGCATATAATGCCGATTCACAGCTTGACTACCTTGGCCCCCAAGTCATGGCTATGCCTATAGTACATGTAGGTATTCAGACAGGTGGTAACTCCTCTTTTCTCCTCAAGCTGAAGGATGACATGACTTTTTAGGCCCCCTTTGCCTGGAGTCTCCTATACTTTTGGGCCTAGGATGACCAAACATCAGAAGTACTCTACCAGGTAGATGCAAGAACTGCCAAAACAGGCCCAGCCACGGTCAAGTCCTTCTGGGAGTCTGAGCAATTTTGGTTGGGTCATTTTCTTAAGTGCATCCCCACCCCTATCTTTCTTGGGTCTATTTCACTGGACTCTGAGAGAAGGGTTCGACCTTTCTACTTCAAATTCAAATTAACTGGTCAAATCCAGTTGTAGCTGGCTCAAAAAGGGAGTGATGCTTTAAAGTTTTATGGTATGGAGTTTAATTTCCATCCTTACAAAATTCTCCTTCGTACTTTACAAGGAAGGAGGACAGGGGAAAGGAAAAAAAGAAAGCTTTATGACTGACAGTGAAGAGTCTCTGTCACTGGACGCTCTTGAGCTTATCACCTGTTCACATTGAGTCAACAGATTTTGA
This sequence comes from Mustela erminea, assembly GCF_009829155.1. Lineage (NCBI taxonomy): Eukaryota > Metazoa > Chordata > Mammalia > Carnivora > Mustelidae > Mustela > Mustela erminea. Next base: position 84,849,384 of record NC_045635.1, on the reverse strand, counting down.
CCTATGTTGCTAAGGACAGTCATATAATGACTAATTATAGGCATCAAAAGATAGCTACTTTGCTTCTTCCTCACTATCTTCCCAAGCCCAATAAATACTTCTGGGATAAGGAAATAAATGTTCCTGAGAATAGGTCCCAACTCCCTGTCTGCTGTAAGCCACTAGAGCAAAAAAGTTTGTACTGCTTATAGGAACCAAAAGGAACTTTGAATCAAATTTTATTTAGTTTGTAAAATGAACAAGACAACTTTTAGTTTCAGCTCCAAATGGAGAGCTGAAAAGAATGGCATTACACTACAACAGGAAAGAAAGTTGGATAAAAGTCAAAATAGCAATTTTTCTTAAAGCCATCAGAGAACCGAGTTCACGGGGCAAACAATGATTCCAAAATCTAGAGAAAGACTCATGGAGGGAGAAATAGGACTTGAGCACCTACTTATCTGAGATAGACACCACCAAACAACATGCATACCAGTAAGAACATTTAGCTAGAAATTGCTAATGAATTGCTAAAGCCTGAGTGAGTGGTAGCATGAGTGTGTGAAGTCCCTGTGGCCTCAGACGTAAAGGGCTTACACTCAGGTTTTACTCCAGAAACTTCACTAGGTGTTCTCAGGTAAGATCAGGGAGAATCTGAGAAACTTGCTCCATGTGCCAGCTAAGACGAGAAGACTGCTGTCACTTAGGGTGAAATTCCAATCAAACCAAACTCCCCTACTAAACAAAAGACTTAATCTGCAGGAAAGACAACAAAATCCATATCCTGAAAGCACTGGAGGAAACCCATTGCAGCTGGGGCAAGGAAACCAAAAAACAAAAAGCTCTATGAGGAGAGGGAGTAGGCATGTGTGCTAGGCTCAGCATTGTATCTGAAGAAGCATGAACACTTGTGCAGGTTATGTCACTAAAACTCAGGTTTATCGTGCTTGTCTAAGATTAGAACATCAGAGAATGCCTGTCCCTCGCCTCAACACCACACTAAAAAACACTGAGTGAAAATAGCAGTGAAGGGTAACGAGATACATGTTCTTTCTGAGAAAAAAAAAAGTAAAACTGAAAGCCCAACTGGAAAAACTCAAAGCCAATGGGAAGAAAACATCAAACTCAGCCCAGCTTCTAACTAGATTAAAGCAAACCTCCATACTGAAAGCTTAGCAAGAAAGACGTGCTTACCTTCAGTCATAAATTCTATTTACCTCAGTAATTACTGTCTTATACAAATCTAGTTTTCAGGTAAAAATAATGAGAAATAAACAAAGACAAGATAACAAAACATTCTGAAGAGACAAAATAATAAACAGAACCAGAATCAGATGTGACACAGTTCTTGAAACTATCAGACGGTGAATTTAAAATAACTGTGGTTGGTGTTCCACTTCTGGCATGGCGATGTGAGGAACTCTGAGAATCCACTCCCCAGTGAAATTGCTGGAAGTTTTTTTTTTTTTTTTTAAGATTTTATTTATTTATCTGGCAGAGAGAGAGACAGGGAGAGAGCAAGCACGAGCAAGGGGAGTGGCAGGCAGGGAAGAAGCAGGCTCCCCGCTGAGAAGGATTCCCAGGACCCTGGGATCATGACCTGAGCCACCCAGGCACCCCTGAAAGTTATTTTTTTAACATAGTCATTTAAATTCTTTGGAAGTGGTCGTAAGGGCATACAGCAAATGAAAAAAAAATTTTAAGAAAATCTACTAAAACAATAAGAACTATGATAATCTGTTTCATTTTAACCAAGATTTTCCCTTTCCTTCTCCTCTCCTAGCTCAGCACGAGGGAAACTATATACCTACAGGGTATAGCCAAGAGCACAGGTCTCTTCACCTCAGCTCACATCTGTAAGGGCCACATTATGTTTCTAGGAGAGATGAAACTTTTCATCTTGCCTTGAGTTGTCTGTTGCTCAGGCTAAGTTCTGGGTGAGTGTAACTGAAAGGGCAGAGTGTAGCTTCTGCCCAGTCCACATTTATCTGAAAGAAGCTCTCCCTCCAGCACAGTGTGCTGAGAATATTGGGGCCCCCATTGCCTGGGAGAGGCAAGCCAAAAGGACTTGAAGGTACTGTGCATCTTCAGTCAAATGCACATATCCTAAAGCAGGAGTGTCAGAAAAAACTGTGCTTCTATGTCAATCCCTAGCTCCAGAGCCTTGTATCAAGAGATTTTTCCTAGTGGGAGAGGCAGGCTTTTAAACAGAGTACCCAGTCCCTTTCCAAAGGAGCTGTCACACAGTATAGAGAAACTGAAGATTAAAAGCACTGTAAAAATATGAAGATTATCGTGAAATGCAATTAAGGGGTCAGTAGATTAATTAGAGATGTAACTAAATGTCAGGCAGCTAGTTCACCAGAGAATTAGGGAAAGAGACAGCTAAGTAGAGCTTTACTGAAGTTGAAACAAACATTGAACAATGACTTCAAAAACGATCTCTGAAAAGAAGTTCTAATGTCATACCACAAATCTGTGAAGCAATTTATGTCCCAGTGCATTTTCTAAAACAATAGAGCAATAGAGCAGTTCTTAGTAGAGATTTAACAGTTACACATGTTCAGGGAAAGAGTCAGTGAAGAGGACTGACAAAACCACTTTCATCCCACAGTGACTGTGGGCATACCCAACATTGTACCCTCTCTGGAGCAATGTAAGAGTTTTCACATAACAGGGAAGAAATGGACATGACTAAAAGAACCAGTCATGAAACAAACAAGCGAACAACAATATTAATAAGCCCCAGAGGAAGAAGACCAGTTCTCGGAGTTGATAAAATGTATTATCTGAGAAAATTGTAAGACATGAAGAGAACCAGGGAAGTATGCCCATATATGAGGAACAAAGCAGGTCTGTGAAAGTGACCAGATGTTAAATTTAACAAAAACTTCAAAGTAGCCAGTATAAATAGATTTAAAGAATGAAAAAAAAACTGTGATTAAAGAAATAAAAGCAGGTATGATGACAACGTTACATCAAGTAGAAAAAAAGTCAATAAAGAGGTAATATAAAAAGAAACAAGTGGAAGTTCTGAAAAGTACAGATTGAAATAAAAAAAATCATGAGAGGAGCTCAACAGTAGATTTGAGCTAGCAGGAGAAAGAATTTGTTAAGTCTAAGATTCATAGATTTTATGTAATCTAAAGAAGAGAGTGAAAAAAGGAAAATGAACAGAGTCTCGGAGAAATAAGGAACACCATTAATCACACCAACTATACACATGATGGGAATACCAAAAGGAAAAGGAAAGGGGTCAGAAAATAATTCAAAGAAATAATATTTGAAAACTTCCCCAATTTAATGAAAAACACTCATCTACATATCCAGGAAACTCAGTGGATTTCAAGTAGGACATATGAAAGAGACTGGCAAACAGACAAAACATAGTAAAAATGTCAAAAGACAAAGACAAGCAGAAAATTTTGAATACAGCAATAGAAAAATGACTCCTAACTTATAAGAGAACCTCAGTAAGAGTAAGCACTCATTTGTCATCAAAACAATGGATGCCAGAAGGAAGGAGGACCACATATTCAAACTGCTCAAAGATACAAAGTGCTAACCAGCAATCCTGTATTCACCAAAAATATCTTTCAAAAATGAAGGCAAAATAAGGACATACTCAGATAAAAAAAAAAAAGAAAAGAAAGAATCTGTTGCTAGCGTACCCACCTTACAAAACACAAGAAAGTTCTCTAGTTCTGAAAGTGAATAACCCCAGACAATAATTTGAATCCATGAAAAACTAAGCACACATACAGGTAATTAAGTAATTTTAAAAGCACGTTTTTCCTTTTCCTTCTCTTAACTGATTTTGAAAAGCAACTGTTTAAAACAATACATTTGTAATTTCTTATTTTTGTCTATAACATATAGAGCAGAAATGTACCTGCCAATTAAAACACAAAGGAGGTGGATGGGGGAAAAGCTGTATTGGGCTAAGAATAGGAATGCCTGGGTATGCCCAGGAGACAAACTTTGGATTGACAAATAAATTAAAAGCAAAAGAATTAAAAAATATATATCATGAACACCCGAGGCACTGTGTGATAGATGCATGCCCTAACCTCACTGAAAAGTTGGGGGGAAAAAGAGCTGGTCAAGTTGCTTTAGAAAACAGTGTTTTGGCTGTATGTTTTAAGGCTCAGGACAAAAAAAGCTGTACATAAATTCTGTGCTCTGGTTGGGAAAATTACAAGGATACATGATAATAATTCTGAAATTAACTATATACAAAGGTTAAATAAATAAGTAAATAAATCTTATATAAGAAGAACCATGTTTCTCACTGTCAGTGATAGAAGTTAAAAGTAGGTGGAGGGGGGTGCCTGGGTGGTTCAGTTGGTTAAGCATCCAACTCTTGATTTTGGCTCAGGTGATGATCTTAGGGTCCTGAGGCTGAATCCTGCATCGGGCTCCCCATTCAGTGGAGTGTCTGCTTGAGGGTCCCTCTCTTCCTTTCCCTCTGTCCCTCCATGACTCAACTTTCCACGCCCCACACTCTCCCTGTGTGTGTGTGTGCATGCACACATGTGGGCATGTGTACTCTCCCTCTCTGAAATAAATACACAGGATCTTTTTTTAAATTGTTATTTATTTTTAATTTTTTAATATTTTACTTTTTTATTATGTTATGTTAGTCATCATACAGTACATCATTAGTTTTTGATGTAGTGTTCCATGATTCATCGTTTGTGTATAATACCCAGTACCTACATAAGATCTTTAAAAAAATAAGTGGAGAGATTGGAGAGCCTGGCTGGCTGAGTCAGAAGAGCAGGTGACTCTTGATATTGGGGTTGTGAGTTTGAGCCCCACTGGTTGTAGAGATTACTTAAATAAAAGTAATAAATGGGGAGAAAGATAAATGGATATTTGTCATAATGGACTAGAGTTACATGTATAAGTATGAACTTATGTGGGAGGGAAAGAAGAGGGAGGGAGGGAGAGACAAGGAGAGAGATACAGACACGATAAATAAATGTAAGCATGTCTTTATACAAACCATGTTTAACATACATACATCTCCTTGCTCTATCAGCTGAGAAGTCCTAGAACAATGACACTCCAATCACAACAAAAATATCTTGCATTTAGATCTTAATTACTAAATATGATTATCCAATAAAAGTAACCAAGATTGCTTGGAGAAATGGCTGATTATTGGGATAAAAAAAAGAAAATACAGGATGAATCTGGAACATCTTGTAGTACCAGAAATCAAGGAAGCAGAAAAAGAATGAGGGTATGCCAAACTGAAAGAGACCCTAAAGTCCAACGCTGGAATAATTTGGGCAAATAGCCAAATAATGATCATATTGAATTATAACCCCAAAGATTTAAAGACTCTTTAGGGATGCCTTGGTGGCTCAGTAGGTTAAGTGTCTGCTTTTGGCTCAGGTCCTGATCTCAGGGTCCTGGGATTGAGTCCCACATTGGGCTCCTTGCTCTGTAGGGAGCCTGCTTCCCCCTCTGCCTCTGCTTGCTGCTCCCCCTGCTTGTGGTCTCTCGCTTTCTGAAAAATAAGTAAAACAAACAAACAAAAGATTCTCTCCCTCTCCCTCTGCCCCTCACCCCCCTCTTAAACATGTTTTTAATAAAAAAAATTCATGAGTCATAGTGATAGAAACAAGTAGTTGTAGAAATAAGTAAATGGGGCGGGGAGGACAAATCTTCCTTACAGAGTAGTTTGGAAGTATCAAATGTAGAAGACAATGAGTAATTTAAAAATTTACTATCAGAGGGGCTCCTGGGTGGCTCAGTGGGTTAAGCCGCTGCCTTCAGCTCGGGTCATGATCTCAGGGTCCTGGGATCGAGTCCCGCATCGGGCTCTCTGCTCAGCAGGGAGCCTGCTTCCCTCTCTCTCTCTGCCTGCCTCTCCATCTACTTGTGATTTCTCTCTGTCAAATAAATAAATAAAATCTTAAAAAATTTACTATCAGAACATCTCTGTAATAATCACTACAGGCAAAATCCACAGAATATTTGCATAGCTTCAAATGATCTAACCCCAAATATTTATTAATTATTATGGTTGTTTTCAAACACTTAACTACAAATTCTTTGATACTCTACCCTCCAGGATGTAGAACTTAATTCCCCTCTTTAATGTGAGCTAGACCTAGTAACTTGCTTCTAACACATACAGTACAGAAGGGAAAAACAATAACTTTACAAATGGAGAAACCCAGCAGACATCGTCTTAACCAAGTGATCAAAATTAACATCACCAGTGATCAGTCATGTTGATATCATGCAAGCCTGATATTGTAATGAAAATAGCATTTCACCTCTGTGATATTCTTCCTCCAAACCAGTAACTCCGGTCTAATTATGAGAAAAATATCAGACAAACCCATATTGAGGAAAATTCTGAAAAATACCTCACTCTTTAAAAGTGCCAAGGTGGGACGCCTGGGTGGCTCAGTGCATTAAGCCTCTGCCTTCAGCTCAGGTCATGATCTCAGGGTCCTGGGATCGAGCCCCGGATAGGGCTCTCTGCTCAGCGGGGAGCCTGCTTCCTCCCTCTCTCTGCCTGTCTCTCTGCCTACTTGTGATCTCTCTCTGTCAAATAAATAAATAAAATATTTAAAAAATAAATAAATAAAAGTGCCAAGGTAATGAAAAATAAGGAAACACTGAGAAACTGTCACAGAGTAGAGAAGACTAAAAAAACTTGTTAACTAAGTGCAATTTTGTATCCTGGTTGAATCCTGGAACAGAAGAAAGTCATTGGTAGGGAACCTGGAGAAATCTATATAAAGTCTGTAATTTAGGTAATAGTATTGTATAAAAGTTAATTTCTTTGTTTTTATAAATGTAGCATAATTACTGGGTAAAACTGTGGATAGGGTATATGGAAATGCTTTGTACTGTCTTTAAAACTCTTTTTTAGAACTAAAATGATTTCAAAGCATAAAGTTTAAAAAATATACCGGGCTGAGTTTCAAGAACCCATAACAAAACTCTCTTCATGAACAAAAGTGACCAAACAGTTGAGGAAACAAACTGAAATGTCATTACATGAATTCATTATTCAGGGAGAAAGGGAGAATTTGACAGACTGCGGTTGACAGTAATTACTAGAAAAAAGAAAACCAGTCCACGTTATGCCAGAAAACTGTAACTACTTAATAAACTAGATGTGTGCATATATATTATATACATATAATATATATATATATTTATTGTGTGTATGTACATGAAGCAATATTTTTTAAATACTGATCTGCCATTTTCTTTACTCAAAAAATATAATGTTAATATCATTCAATGTCACTCATATGCACATTGTTTCATTCCTTTTTATATCTGCACAATTTCCACAGTATGGATAATTTCTTTAATTATTCCCATATCGGTGCAAATTTAAATTTTTCCACCAACTTAATGTTTCAACATTGGAATGGTGACAAAGTTGAACCAGATAAAGTTTTTGTGCTGATGGCATTTTCAGATAAGTGAGGGATACAAAGTAGAAAGTCAACAAAACAGGGTGAAAGTGTTAGGTTGGGAAAATATGGGGTCTAAAGGATAATATAGAGCAGGCAAGCAAGACAGCATCAAGAGGCCAGCACAGACTTTCTTTTCATCATGAATTTAATTTTTAAAAGCACTCAGCCTACATACAGCAGGGACCTTCTCTCCCCAACTCAGCTTGTGACACAGAAAAATGTTTCCTGGCCCAAGCTTTTACTGCAGCTGAAATGTGCCTCCCCTGAACCCAGAAGAGGTTCTACACAGATGCAGATTGCAAGGCTTAATTACACAAAGCAATCTAGAGAATCTAGCTGAGGTGGATTTTAAGCATGCTGTCACATATTAAAAGTCTAAGCAGTCCAGCTCAGGGATTCCAATTACTGTAGCCAACACAGATACCATGGGGACATTTGAAATGGTAGTGGTTATGACCCAGCATTTCAGGTTCACAACAATTCATAATAAGCCTTAAGCCCTGATAACTAGAAACTTTTGGCCACCATAATCTACAATGTGTGTAGCATTTATTTTTTTTTAAAGATTTTATTTATTTATTTATTTGACAGACACAGCCAGAAAGGGAACGCAAGCAGGGGGAGTGGGAGGGGGAGAAGCAGGCTTTCTGCTCAGCAGGGAGCCAGATGCAGGGCTGGATCCCAGGATCCTGGGATCATGACCTGAATGGAAGGCAGACACTTAACGACTGAGCCACCCAGGCGCCCCTCGCAATGTGTGTAGCATTTAGCTGTGAGTTCAGGAAGTGGTCAGAATCATCTGGAAGAGATGAAAAGTATCGTAGAAGTTGTGCTTTGAGTTAGGTTCATTTGTTTGGACATGGCCAATTGGTATTCCGAATAGTTTGTGAAACTTTGGAAACTTATGCATGCCAAATTTCCAAATATCAGGGAACATCATAGGGAGGGATGGTAGAAGAGTTTACTTTCTGAAACAGATACAGTTTAATTGGAAATCAAGGTTTCATGCTCTACTTATCAGAACAGGAGCGGACTACCCTCAGTGGAACAGAGACCTATTGTGTTGTGTTTTCTTGTGCTCTGAAAGGGTACATCATCTTAGATGGTGGCCACTTGAGTCTGCACTATGCAGGCAAACCTTTGGATCTGGAGCAGATCTTGCCATGCTAGGAACGATGTTTTCAACCCATATAGAATATGTTAGAGAAGTAAGGGAGAGGAATAGCTGTCTCAAGCTCTGCTATGGGATGAGCTTTGAAACAGCAATGAAGAAATGCAAGAGGAGTTGCTGAATATAGAGCCTCAGAAAGAAACACCAGGGAAGTGACTTCCAAAGGGAACATAGAAAAAAATATTCTGGATATCACAGTCTTGTATAAGAGCTCCTGGCTGGTAAAATGCTTCCTCCTATCTTCTCCTCTCACACCACCTGGAGAACTTGGGGCTTTGGAGCTATCCCTGGGAAAACAGACATTCATTGGGTCAGAAGCTCAGGGTGTCTACTTCCTAGAATTCATGTCTTTATTATTAAAATTAATATGTGTATCTTTTCCATTTCTTTTTTAAAAAGAATTTTTACTTTAATATAATACTATTGTCTTCAAAAATGTATTTATACTTATAAGCTACTGTGATAAAATTAATTTCAAGGGTAGTTACATGTTCTGTTGATGCACTGAAATTGCTCAGGGACAGCAATGAAGGTAAAGGCCTGTATGATCTGGCTGTTGGGTGTGTACCAGTAAGGTGACTGATATCTCTCTTATGAGTATTTAGGAAAACAGGGTCAATATTCTCTATTGATAGCTCCATAAGAATGGTGTTCAAGTTGTTTTGACTACAGGTAAGCAGAATAAGCAGAGGTGGAACAATGAAACTTCTGTTCTAATTTTTGTCAGACAGAAAGAAGTTTCATCTGTGAGTCAATCTGCAAATAGCTTCTTCTGAAACTTGAAGACTTCTGGGAGATGGACCATTAAAAATTACAAGAGCCCTTCAAGCAGCATGTGAGCTGGAGCCTAACTCCCCACACCCCATTTTCAGCCCACCTCTGACCATCTGCCTGGTTAGATATGCCCTTCCCCTAAACTCACAGGAAAGGGCAAAGGTACAGGCAATCTTTCCCAAGGGCAATATGAGGGGTGCCGACCATTGTACAGCATGGATAGGGAAAGGGGGGATCATTTCCTGGTGGGGTGACTTTAGAGGCTGGGTGATGAAGTCTGGGCTCCTAAGAATGAACTGGATCAGGATCTAGGAGGAAGTGGAGGGCAACAGGGCAATTGAAATAGGGCAAGAGAAAAAAAAATGACCCATGAGGACAATGAGAGAAGAAGGAATACTTGGGGAACCATGAATGAGAGTTCCTTTTGATGTGGTAGAGTAGTGTGTGGCAAGGCAGGGAACATGTATCCTCAGGTTCAATTCAGATCAATGCTGAACGTCAGAATGAGTAAAGTAGGATTTACTTCTCTGATGGTGGGGTTGCCATCCAGGGCCTTAGAGTAGGAAAATAACAAGCTAAGAATAAAGAAGAGTAAAGTTTAATTTGGTAGTAAGGTGCAAGGTAAATTGGAGAGGGAGGCACTGAAGGCAGCAGATAGGTCAGAGAAGGAGTTTCCCAGACAGTCAGGAGTGAGGAAATAAGGTCCTAAACCTGTGCACACAGGTTTATAGCAGCTCTTTTCATAATTACTCAAAACGAAGAACAACTTAGATGGCCTGTGGGTACATGGATAAATAAACCAGAACATCCATATAAGAGAATACTACTCAGCCAAAGAAAAGCATGAGCTTTTGCTACAGGAAATGCTTAAATGACTTTCCCAGGCATTATGCTGATTGAAAAAAGCCTGTCTCTGAATGTGATGTATTGTAGATTTCTTTTATGTAACATTCTGCAAAAGACAAAACTGCAGGAATTGGGAATATATCAGTGGTTGCCAGAGTTCAGAGAAGGGAGGTAAGATATGACTCCAAAGGGGTAGCATGTGGGAGTTTTTTTGGAGGGAGAGATTGAACTGCATCCTGATTGTGGTGGTGATTACACAAATCTGTACATTTGTTAAACTTCACAGAACTACACACACAGAAAAGGGTCAATTTTGTTGTATGCTAATAGTTTTTTTAAGAATCAGAGTTGTCCCCTATTAAATGTAACATTCAGCAAAGAATGAATGGAAACATTTGGTGGTAGTTAATGATCATATCTTTACAATTTATTGGCTATATTTACATTAAAACTCTCTCTTGAATAACAAAATATATCCCTCAACTGTGGGATAAATTCTTCATGCTTAAATATAAATGATAAGACATTAAACCAGCAAAAGTATTTATTTTTTGAACCCTTCCTTTCCTAGGCAGTTGGCTGCCGTATTCTACAGTGACCATCCTAGACAAAAGATCCCCTCAATTCCTCCTGATTCTCCAGCCGGCTGCACTGGCCAGAATGCCATTTTTGGCAACAACACACTTCCAAGTACCACTGGATAATGGGTTGTTGGGATATCAGTTTCTTCTTCTTTTTTTTTTTTTTAGGGTTTTTTTTCATTTATTTATTTGACAGAGAAAGAGAGAGATCACAAGTAGGCAGAGAGGCAGGTAGAGAGAGGGGGAAGCAGGCTCACTGCTGAGCAGAGAGCCCAATGCGAGGCTCGATAACAGGACCCTGAGATCACGACCTGAGCCTAAGGCAGAGGCTTAACCCAATGAGCCACCCAGGCGCCCCCCGTTTCTTCTTTTAATTAATATTTTTTTCAGCAGTGATACTCTCTCTGCTTCTGATCATAACAATTATGTATGTTGATAGTTCTTTTTTTAATGGAACAAAGTGAATGATACCAGACTATCTCCAGAGTGCCATGAATGAATAAAAATTTTACCTGCTAATAAGCCTCACACCAAACGGTGAGATACACGGTACTCTCTCCTTTCTGAGGGCTTTGTGAGTGTATGAAAACTGTTTTCCAATTTATTTACTTGCATTTCAGAATAAAGTTCACTCTGAGGAAAGCAAGTTTTTCTGGGGACTCATCTGATTAACAAGGCATCAGATCCTAGAGGACATAAAATGTCGGTCTGAAGCCTGTTTGAAACCCAAGTGGAAGCCATCCAGCAGTCATCCTTGAAAAGGCCAAACATCTAACATTTGATAACCTGAATTCAACCAGAAAAAAAAATAGTGGATTATTTATATAAAATTGAGGGCTTCTTTCCACAGATTAATCTGGGAGTCAGTTTTTTTTTTAAAGGTGCATTTTTAATAAGATTAAAAAATTTTTTTCGAACACATCAGTGCGTTGTGAGAACTGTCATTTCATTTGTAGCCATTAGGGAACTTTTCCAAAGTCTTAAAAACTGATAAAACTATTTTGTCCTCCATATCGTGTCAAATATGATGTGGCCTCTCTTTTTAAAACATCGTGATCATTTAATATCGTGATTAAAACATTGAAAAAATTCAAGAGAACTAGTAAAAAAAAAAATCCCACACTCTTACTCCCACATTCTTCTCTAGCGCCTCTACCCCCTCTCCCCCCATTTATCACCCACGCCCATTTTAATGCTGGATGGGATTCCTGGGGAAATGGTGGACTGTAGGTCTCAGGGAGAAGGGGAGGTGGGCAACTTCGAAGCAGAGAGAGAAAGAGATAATTCCCCAAAGAAGGAGAAATGGTCGATTAACCCCTAAAGGCCGATCCTCCCTGGCAATGCAAGAAAGGCGAAGAGCAACTGCAGGGAGAAGATACCAGTTCTATTGTCTCTGATTGGCAAATACGAAAATAGATTGACAGTATCAAGTGGAGGGAATGCAGGGGGCGGGCTGCAGTGTTAAATGGGAGGGGTCACCGAAGACTGGAGCTCATTGATGACGCGACCCTCACGTGACCAGGAGTCGACGTGTGCAGAAGTCCTTATAGTCCAGGGCCTGTTTCCCTGTAGCCGCTCGGTATTGCTGGAGAAAGAGAAAAGTGCCTCGGATTCTTTCAGGTCAGTGTAAAAGCGGGCGCTGCCTTGGGGACCCTCCGGTCTAGGAGCCAGAGAGCAGAAGCCAGGCGGGGTCGCCGCCGTTTTCCCAACATTGCAGTCCGCCAAACTCTGATTTTTGTGCAGGAAATTTGGGCTGTTTGGTGGGGGTGGGGGTGAGGGTGGAGAGGGAGAAGGGTGGCTAGTTGACACAGACACAGAAACAATTTGGGAAATAACGTGCGTTTCCCACTCCCTGCTTGCAGGGAACTGGTGGGCACGGGGCAGGGAGGGCGGGGTTGCCTTAAAAGGAAGGAGAGGATGAGGACGTGGGACAACTTTAGACGAGTAAGGCCTAGAATCGCGAAAAGGACCGGTGATTCAGGTACTGGCCTATTCGCTCAGCAAGCACTCCTGTCGGTCTGCAGGACTCTTTGGTCTCTTGGGCGCAACACAAATCGAGTGAGGGAAGGAGGCAGGAAAATCGCCCGGATCCCTGCAGGTCAGTTTGAGTGCAATTGCCTCAGGTCCCTTCGGGTAGGGATGGGGGTGGGAGTGGGAGTGCGTGGATGACACCAAAGCATATCCTGGGGTCGCCACAGCCTCTCCCCATCCGGATTAAGCGCTGGAGGCCTTTGCAGAGCCTGCAGCGGAAATGGGGCGGGAGCGGGGGAGGCTGGAGAGACGTAGAAGGGGGAGGGGAGGCCTGAGACTGCACCAGCAGATCTCAGGTGAGTGGCGGGAGATTGGGACCGCGAGGGAAAGCCCGAGAGGGCGGGAATACTGGAGACCAGCGTCTAAGGAGGGGGTTAATTGCTTCCGCGCCGCCCGCGTTTCTGGGCTGGGAGCGGCCTGTAAGCAGAGCCTGCTGGGAAATGGTGGGCTGGAGCGGGAGGAGGGAAGATGGAGCTGGAGCAAGAGGGGGAGGGAAGGGAGGTGGAGGAAGGGGTGGAGTCAGGGGAGTTCTGAGTCTGAGGACCTAGCCTCCTCCAGTTGGAGAACTTTGACAATTAGGGACCTGAATGAGATGAGGCCAGTCTCCCTGGGAACCCATACTTTGGCGGCTGGTCTGTTTGTCTGGCATCTAGTTGTTTTGTTTCCTTGTTTTCTAGGATTAATTTATTAAAAAAGAAATAACAGAAAAATACTCAACATGCAAAAGTCTTGTGAAGAAAATGAAGGAAAACCACAGAACATGCCAAAGACGGAGGCAGACCGCCCTTCGGAAGATGTACCACAGGAGGCAGATGGAAATCCTCAACCTTCCCAAGAAGGTGTAAGCCAGGAAGCAGAAGGAAATCTTAGAGGAGGGCTGACCCAGCCTGGCCAGGGGTTTAAAGAGGACACTCCTGTGAGGCATTTGGACCCTGAAGAAATGATAAGAGGAGTAGATGAGTTGGAAAGGCTTAGGGAAGAGATTAGAAGAGTAAGAAACAAGTTTGTGATGATGCATTGGAAGCAAAGACATTCACGCAGCCGTCCTTACCCTGTGTGCTTTAGGCCTTGAATTCTTTTTTTGTCTGATACTAAAATCTGGCCCCTGCTTCTTTCTGTTAGTGTTTTCTGATGTATCTTTGACCTTCGTTTTACTTTAATCATCTGGTGAAATTTTGTTTTAGGTAGTTTCCTTGTTACCAGCATCTCACTGGATTTTGTATTTTGACCCATTCTCCAGGTCTGTTTTTCAATTGGAAAGTTTAACACATTTGCATGGAAATATATTCGTTCTATATTGTAAAGTAAAACATAACAGGTTATAAAGCGGTATATTTAGTATCAGCTCACATATGTAGGATTAAATCCCAAATTTGTGTGGGTATGTGTTCTACATGCAGACATATATCAAAAACGTAACTGCTTATTTCTTTGTGGCGTGAGCTTTTTTCTTTATGCTTATATGTATTTTTTTTCACGAACACATGTCACACACACAAAAAGAATTAAAGTTTTATAAGTAAGAGTTAAATAATTTGCAACCAGCTTATAAGGGCAATGGGGGCACCTAAACTCTTGATGGAAGAACTATTAAAAAAAATGTAAACCTCAAGTTACCTCTGGATTTCTTAGCCAGAGGAATAAAACTGGCAATTATTACAGATATACTTGCTTAAGACTCAGTCTTTTTCACGGGGAAAACATTTGGCTCGCAGGGCTGCTGTGAGGAAGAAATGAGGTGACTGAGCTGGGCTTGGTGGACTCTTGTTCCCACCTGTGCATATAGAACCCCAACCCGCAGCAGAGCATCAGTTATTTGAGGGTGGGCCCTGACACGACTCAACTGTGCTCAGGAACAAGTCCATTAGTAGGCAAGGCAGTGGGGGGGCTTCATGCCAGTATTGGTTGAGTCCTGCCCTCTCTTCCCCTGGGTTCTGCCATGCCTGCTGGGCATCTGCGGCCTCTTCTGCTGGCCCTCACTGTTCCTGGTGCACTGGGGTCTGCCCTGGGTGTCAAAATCCATTCACTTTCCTGGAGTCCCCGGTGGGCTGAACTCCTCACTCTGTATTTTGAAACCTCTCTGCTTCATGGGGACCCTTCACACAGGTAAGACTGCTTGGGCCACGATACCTTGCAGGGTTCCTAGCAAGACAGCCTCTTCTGTTTTCAACCCCAGAACCCCTCCTCTGTATTAGAGGTTGGACAAGATGAGGCCGTTTTGGAGTTGGACCAAGGTACCAGTTGGAATAAAAAAAAAAAAGCTGTAGTTAGAGTTGCCTTAGGTCTAAAGACAAAGGTTTTGTCTTCTGTGAGATGATCTCTCCCTGAAGGCTCCTGGCAGGCCTGACCTACTAGTTCAGAAGACTGAATATTCATAAGTTGCACAAAGCAATACAGGAAATAGATCTAAGGGAATAGTCTCTTTCACCCTATCCCATTTCCTGTTAAAACATGAAAAATAAAACTAGCAAAGGCATTAAAAACCGTATAAATCTACAAGCAGAAGGGCTATTATATATATGTTAAGAATTGTATTTCTTTCCCCTATGGAACAAAAACCCTGATAGCCCTATGTATTTGTGTTAAACTGAGACATGTTTTAATATTTAATTGGTTTCTTGATTTAATTATTACTAAGGAGCTGGTGTTACTCACATTCTGCTGTTGACTCAATAGTCAACAAATTATTTGTCTAATAAGGGAAACAATTCCAAAAAGTGCATGAAATAGTGTGCACTCCAAATGTTTCATCAAAGTCTAGCATAATCACCTGCGTTAGAACTACCTTGGGGAGCATCTTTAAAATACTGATTTCTGGAGATTCCTGAGTGGCTCAGTTGGTTATGCGTCCGTCTGCCTTTGGCTCAGGTCATGATCCCAGGGTTCTGGGATCGAGGCCCACATTGGGCTTCTTGCTCAGCAGGTGTTTGCTTCTCCCTCTGCCTGTACTGTCTCTCTTTCTCTCTCTCTGACAAATAAATAAACCCCCCCAAAAATACTGATTTCTGGGGCCCACCCTAGGACTCACTGACTGGAGGTGGGCTATAGAAGTAACAGTTAGCAAGCTCCTCTAGGTGATAATGGTGCAAAACTGCAGCATGAGAATGACTGGTATATACAGTGCGCTTTCCATTATTACAAATATGAACTTCTATTAGAAGACAATATTGGTGAGTGTTTTTTGAGATTCAGAAAGTAGAGGTCTATAACTATGTTTATCTTTTTAACTATGAAAAGACTGACAGATTTATACATAAAATTTGGAATATTTCAAAGAAGTACAAGGTAAAAAGACGAGGGACTATAATATTAGATGCACTTTTCTTGACTGAACATCATGTTTGGACATGGATTCACTCCTTCAAACATGAGTGAAATTCATTCATGTTCTCTTTTTGCGATCAGCACATAAAATGGTGAGCCAGTCCTATGTATACCTTCTGGCTTTGTTTTTATTTTTTCATTGTGTGAGGTCATTTTGGGGGATCTTCATGTCTTCAGACCATTCTTCAAGGTTGCAAGAGCCTGATGGATGCCAGTTGGGTTAGACTCTGGCTGGAGTGAGCTGAACTTCCAGGGGCTAACCGTACCAGTTTGACAAAGCAGGATGAATCCATTCTCCTGGTGCTCAAAGGGGCGGTGCTCAGGTAGGCTGTGGAAGGGCTCACCTAAGTCACACTTCTCTCCAGGGTGGATCTGATTTTGGTTTCTGTGCTCCAACCTGCCCCAGGCATGGACTCTTCCTAAGCTGATGACTGGGCTCGTCTGGACATACATGGAGGACAACAATTGTCCTCACTGCAGGTCAGAGCACTTTGCCTTTCCTTCCTTCTTCCTTTCTTTTTCAGGGAACTTTGTGTGAGGGAAGAGATAAAGTCCAAAAGATTCCTAAATGGAAACACGGGCTGTGAAAGTCTTTTGGTAAGCAATTTTCTGAACTGGGTCTGACCAGGTAAATTGGAGATAAAGAAGAAGATGCTGACCCTCCTCTCAGAGTCCAGTGAAGTAGCTCCCCAAACAGCTGAAGTGAAAATGGGGACAGATCTCAGATAAGAAAGACATCCCTTATCTCTCTCTCACCTACCTTGCTCAGACTCCCAGAAGGGCCTCTGTTGGTGTGGTTCTGCAATAACTTTAGCTCTGTGTGTGCCTGATGCAGTACTTCTGATGTCTGCATTAGCCCAGGCTCAGGGATATTTAAAATAAAACCCAGTAAAGGAAGCTTGCAAAAGCACGTGGTCCTACAGGTCAGGAGAAAAGGGGTGTCACCTTCTGTTTGAATGACACCATTGCACTGCAGACCCAGCCTTCAACTTCTCAAGCTGTGAATTGGTATGAAGATGCTGTTGAAGGCATTGATGGTGGAGGAAGCAATTGTGACCCTTGCTCTTTAGGTCTGCCAACTGAGGAATTATTACTACTTTTTTTGATATCCTAAAACACTGTTTGGGCAATAAGGTGAAGATAAAATTCAAAAATTGGGGTTTAGGAAGGCAAAACGGTAAGTGTACAGCCTTAGAACCAGAAAAACTTGGGTTCCAATCTCAGCTCTTTCCCTTACAACATGTAACATTGACAAATCACTTATCTTTTTTTTTCTTGGAGGACACCTACTATGTTTGAAACTGGGCCATTTATAGACTCTCTGGAAATAGAACTCTTAGATCAAAGAGAAAATTTCTCCTCCACCACCATCATTGCTGTTATCATCATCATAATTATTATCATCCTCATCATCATCTTCATCATTATCATTACCATCATCAAGGGATGATTTTGAGTAAATATTCAGTGGATTCCTGTTGGGCACAGGCCACATACTGTGAAGATTTCTAAGATTCAGTGGGCAAGCCCTGGAAATGCATCATCTGAAAGGGTGAGGCCAATATAATGGGAAAGCACTGGCTAGAAATGGATTCTCTGCTTATGAGAAGTGTGAGCCCAGATTGGTTCATTCATCTCTAACATGAGTAAAACCCTACATAAACCCATAAGACTGTTGTGGGAAGTAAATGCAGAAAACTATATGAAATTCCTGGCATGCAACAGACCTATAGAGAATGTTAGATCTTTGATCATCATTATCAAGTGTTGTCATCAAAATCATCATCATCATCATC
This sequence comes from Mustela erminea, assembly GCF_009829155.1. Lineage (NCBI taxonomy): Eukaryota > Metazoa > Chordata > Mammalia > Carnivora > Mustelidae > Mustela > Mustela erminea. Next base: position 84,831,425 of record NC_045635.1, on the reverse strand, counting down.
ATCATCAGATGATCCTGAGATAACACTCAAATACGAACTCAGAAAGTCTGTGCTTCCTTGACTCCATATCACCCTTTCGAAGGAAAAGTCTATTTTCATTTCTTTCATTCAACCTTATCCCTTGCATAAAAGAAGCAAATAGTACATAAACTAAATGGGATAACTGTCATTCATTTGCAACTATAAAAGAAATAATTGGATCCTATATACATTTATAGCATTTATGCACTCTGGTACCTTTTGTGTATTGGGGGATGAAAAAAAATTCCTTCCACATTTCCAATTTATTTGGTTACCTTCCTGAAAATTTGAAATCATGAACAAAATCTTACTTTCATGAATTACAAAACATGATGTAGAAATATCTCTTTGACATGGAAAGCTGTTTCTGACCATCATACTCTTTCATGGAAAAGCCAGCTGCAATACACACACACACACACACACACACACACAGAGAAAAGAGAAATATCAAACTATTTGAAGTGAATATTTCTAAATAGTGTTACTATGGGAAATTTATAACTTCATCTTTATCTTTCTCTGTATTTCCAGTTTTAACTTTTTCAATGAACATGTGTTTTTTTAAAGATTTATTTATATGAGAGAGAGAGGGAGGGAGAGAGAGAGAGATTGTTAGAGAATGTGAAGAGGGGGCTATACGGGGGATGGAGAAGCAGATTCCCTGCTGAGCAGAGAGCTGGACAAGGGGCTCAATCCCAGGACCCTGGGATCATGACCTGAGCTGAAGGCAGATGCTTCATTGACTGAGGCACCCAGGCATCCCATCTGGAATTTTTATAATTAGAAAAGGATCATAAAAGCGAAAGTAGTTTAATTTTATTTTTCCTGTCTCTTTAGCTGAGATAGGGCCTGTTGGCTCTACCAGTTCCTTGTTTTCTTTCTGTTCCATCTTCTAAGAAGAACCTGGTGTAAGTTTTAGAACTTTGAGTGTACTAGCTGAGAAGCTACCCATAGCTATGCTACCTTGGTGATACTCTACCTTGTGAGAAATGCTGTATAGAATTCTGTCTTTGGTCACAAGGTGGCATTTCATAACTAATTTCTAAATATTCTCTTACAAAGTGCTATTAATTTCTCAAAAATAAAATAGCAATAAACATAACTTTCAAAGAACATTATGAAATTGATTCTTAATTCTGCTTCTAAAAATACACAATCATAGAAAAATACTGACAGGAAGTGCCTTCAGCTGTATTTGCCAGAGCTCCCAAATTTACATTTCATTTATTGACTCATTCAGGAAATATTCACTGGATGCGTACCGTGTATCAGACTATGCTAGCCATAAATCAGTTTATCCACTCCAGACTTTTCTCCTGAGACTCTATATTCAACTGTCTGCATAAACCGGCCACATGAGCTAAGATAAGTGTTATCCAACCATATGGGCATAACCCTGCATGGACACAAACTCATCACTTAGCCAGTTTATCTCTTAATCCTGGAGGCTCACCATGCAAAATGGGGGCAGTATGAAAAAACTGGCAAAGCATAGGTTTAGAGTCAGAAAAAATTTTGTTGTAATAGACTTTTTAAAATTTCTAACACTTGTAATTGATCAAAAGGATTCTTAGTAACCTAGAAAGTGGATTAATGATAAAAGGTTTCAGATACAAGACATACCTATACATCAAGGTTTAAAGTCAAAATCTATGTTACACATTTGACAATGATTGTTGTAGATGATTTCCAAGGTCTGTTTCCTTCAGCCCCCCACCTCCTACCCTGTCGTTAATTGAGCTCCCACTAAGAGCCCTGGCCCTTGGTTAGGCCCCGGGACACAGCAGTGAACAAAAGAAAGTTCCTGTCTTTAGGTTGCATCTATTTTGATTTACACTCTTAAAAAAAAAAAAAAGTGAGGTAATATTTACATACGGTGAAATGCGCAGATCTTAACTGCACACAATTGTGTGTAAAATCGGACATTTCCATTACTCCAAAAAGATTTCTGTGACTCCAAAAAGTTTCCTGTCCTTTTCCATAGTGTGAATATACAGCAATTTGTTTATCTACTCAGATATACTGGATATTTGAGTTTTTTCCATATTTTTGTCTATTATAAATATAGCTGCCATGAATACACTTGTACACGCATTTTGTGTGTGTGTCTTCTTATTTCTCTTTGGTAAATATCTAGAAGTATATCTAGGCAAGAGAAAATATAAATATAGATACATAAATATCTAGGCAAAGAAAAGGCGACTGATTTTACATGAAATTGCCAACAGTTTTCCAAATCGGTTATCACATTTTGTACTCAAACAATGTATGAGAATTTCAGTTGCTCCACATTCTCACCAAAACGTCAATGCCATGAAAGAAAGAAGTAGAGAGAACATTCTAGATTAAAAGAGGTAAAAAATACGTAGCAACTAAATACAATGTTTGAATAAGGATGGTAGATAAGAAAATAGTATTACATCAATGCTAAATTTCCTGAATGCAATCACTGTATTGTGCTTGTTTAGGAGACTGTCCTTATTGTTAGGAGATAAAATGCTGAAGTATTATTCTATGATTAACTTTTAAAATTGTTCAGCAATGAAAAAAGAAAGAAGATGAATATATAGTGAGAAAGAAATTGGCAAAATATTAATTGGTGAATCTAATCTAGGTGAAGGGATTAAGAGTACATAGGCATTTACTTTATTATTTTTGAAATATTTTGTAGGTTTCAACTTTTCAAAATAAAAAGTTAGTGGTAGTGGAGTGGGGGAAAGCAGGATATCTGGTTAGCCCTCAGAAGTAAAGGTGGCTAAATGAGAACCTAGAATCAAGATTGACAAATTTGGTTATCGGCAAACATAAGGGGATTATGCAAACAACTTTAGAGGAATTTAAAGACAGAGGCAGCTGGCTGAATTCTACTTCTGGCAATAGCTTAAGAAACCATTCCAGGGACACCTGGGTTGCTCAGTCAGTTAAGCGTCTGGTCTGCCTTCGGCTTGGGTCATGATCCCTGGGGTCCTGGGATCGAGTTCTGCATCAGGGTCCTTGCTCAGTGACAAACATGCTTCTCCCTCTGCCTGTTCTGTCTCCTCTGCCTGTTGCTCCCCCTGCTTGTGTGCTCTCTCTCTCTGACATAAACAAATAAAGGAATCTTAGAACAAAAGAAAGAAAGAAATCATTCCATAGGCCAACATGTTGGGGCAGACCACCACATGTCATCAAGACTTTTTGGTAAAAGTTAAAATAGTAGTTATCTGCACACCATGGATACAATCATATTCTTGTGGGAGGAAGAGAGGAGCTTGACAGCATCTAAGTGTCCAACAAAAGTGGACTGGAAACAACCTTAGGACATTAAGCCAAAAAGAAGAATATAGTTTAATAAGAAAACCTGAAAGTATTGTATCAGATCTTGATGTAGAAAGACTTATGTGAACTGCTTTGTCAGCAGGAAAAGTATAGGGGAAAACAAAACAAAACAAAACAGAGACCAAGGTTGGTTCTGTCCCATTCAATCACCTCCAATGCAGAATAAAAGCAGTGTTCAGGAGCCCCAGAGCAGGTGTTCGGAGTGAAGAAGGATATATAACAATGATAGGAATGGGGTAACAGGGGTGTGAGGACACAGTAAGGATGGGAGTAAAGCAAAAGAATCCGAAATAAGAGTAGTGTAATCTGTATTTACACAAGAGTCAAAGGTGAAACTGAATTCAGACTAGAAATATAACAGGACTATAATATAGTGGTGTACATAAAGTTGCCCTCTCCAAGAACCACCTTTTATACCAGTCTTCTAAACACTCTTTAAATGGAGTTCATCTCTATTAACAGCTAAAAGCTGATATGAAAATATACAAAAATGTTCTCTGCTTGTCAGGTTCTTTTTGTCTTTGAGAATTCTGTAAAAAGTAGACTCAGGATTTCCCAAAGTTATGCTGACTTGATAGAGCTGTTCTAAGGATTATTGAACATGTTAGCTTTCTGTAAAGTTTTTCCGGTGAGATAAACACAACACCAGGCAAAGTGGGTGCAAGGCAAGATTTATTAAAAACACTCTCGGGTGAAGTTTCAGGGCTCAGGAGAAGGGGAGCCAGGAAAGTTGCGCTGGGGGGAGGTGGTGGAAGTCGAGCCCAAGGCAGGGAGAAGGGGGCTTTTAAGGGGCCTCGAGGGGAGTTCAGGGGTCTTTTGGCAAGTTTCCCTTATTTGGATATTTCGCCTGCTCGTCGGAGTCCCATTGGTCCACTGGAGCCCGGGGCGGGAAGGTTTTCAGATTCCTGCTTGGGTCTTTACTCTCCTGTCCGAGCTCAGGTTTTGTGGCGGGGACTTTCGCCATCTTAAGTAGCCCTTTCTTTCTGCCAGCCCAACACTTTCTATGTGAGATTCAGGAATCATCTTTTTATGGGATAAGGACAATACTTTAGGTGGAAAGACCAGAACAGAGGTTTTTGCAGTAGTTTAAGGGAGGTATAAACAGTAGGTCCTGGTAACTGTTTGGTTGTGGACACTAAGATAGAAAGTCTGGTTTAGGGAACTGGTTGAATCCTGGTGTCTTTTTAATGTAATGTTATTTAATTTAACTTCATTTCAGTCCAGTATAGTTAACGTATGGTGTTATATTAGTTTCAGATGTACAACATAGTAATTCAAAAATTCCATTACATCACCCAGTGCTCATCCCAACACGTGCACTTCTTAATCTGCATCACCTATTTTAACCACCTCCCCTCTGGTAACCATCAGTTTGTTCTCTATAGCTAAGAGTCTATTTCTTGGTTTGCCTCTCTCTTTTTTTTCTTTTGCTCATTTTTGTTTGTTTCTTAAAATCCACATTTGAGTGAGGTCTTATGGTATTTGTCTTTCTCTGACTGACTGAGTTTGCATAGCATTAACTCTCTAGCTCATTATAAATGGCAAGATTCCATTCTTTTTCATGGCTGAATAATATTTGTATATATAAAAATATCTATCTACATATAGATATATAGATAGATGTTTATCACTCCTTTATCCATTCATGTATTGACAGACAGTTGGGCTCCGATAATTTGGCTATTGTAAATAATATTGTAGTAAACAAAGGGGTGGCATGTATCCCTTTGAATCAGTGCTTTTGTAGTTTTTGTGTAAATACCCAATAGCACAATTACTGGATCATAAGGTAGCTCTATTTTTAATTTTTTGAGGACACTCCATACTGTTTCCCACAGTGGTTGCATATGTTTGCTTTCCTGCCAACAGTGCACAGGGGTTCCTTTTTCTCCACATCACTTGTTGTTTCTTGTGTTGTTGGTTTTAGCTATTTTGACAGGTGTGAGGTGATGTCTCATTGTAGTTTTGATTTGCATTTCCCTGATGATGAGTGGTGTTGAGCATCCTTTCATGTGTGTGCTGGCTTTCTGGATGTCTTCTTTGGAGTAATGTCTGTGTCTTCTGCCCATTTTTCAGTTGGGTTGGTTTTTGGGTGTTGACTTGTATAAGTTCTTTATATATTTAGGATTTTGACACTCTATTGGATATATCATTTGCAAATATCTTCACCCATTCAGTAGGTTGCCATTTAGTTTTGTTAATTGTTTCTTTTGCTTCGCAGAAGCTTTTTGTTTTGATGTAATCTCAATACTTTTTTTTTTTTTTTGCTTTTATTTCTCTTGCCTCAGGAGACCTATTTAGGAAAATGTTGCCATGGCTGATGTCAGAGAAATGACTGTTTGTGCTCTTTTTCAGGTCTCACATAGTTTTTTTTTTTTTAATTTTTTATTTATTTTCAGCGTAACAGTATTCATTGTTTTTGCACCACACCCAGTGCTCCATGCAATCCGTGCCTTCTCTAATACCTACCACCTGGCTCCCCCAACCTCCCACCCCCCGCCCCTTCAAAACCCTCAGATTGTTTTTCAGAGTCCATAGTCTCTCATGGTTCACCTCCCCTTCCATTTTCCCTCAACTCCCTTCTCCTCTCCATCTCCCCTTGTCCTCCATGCTATTTGTTATGCTCCACAAATAAGTGAAACCATATGATAATTGACTCTCTCTGCTTGACTTATTTTAGTCAGCATTCACATAGGTTTTTTAACACATTTTGAATTTCTTTTTATGTATGGTATCAGAAAGTGGTCCAGTTTCCTTCTTTTGCATATTGCTGTCCAGTTTTCCAGCACCATTTGTTGAATAGGCTGTCTTTTTGCCATTCGATATTCATTCCTCCTTTGTAAAAGTTTAATTGACCATATAACTGTGGGTTTGTTTCTGCATTTTCTATTCTGTTCCACTGATCCATGTATCTGTTTTTTGTGCCATTTCCATACTGTTTTGATTACTACAGCTTTGTAATATAAGTTGAAGTCTGGAATTGTGATACCCTCACTTTGCATTTCTTTTTCAGAATTGTTTTGGTTATTCAGGGTCTTTTGTGGTTCCATACAAATTTTAGGATTGTTTGTTTAATTCTGTGAAAAATACTGTTGGTACTTTGATAGGGATTGCATGAAATATATAGAATGCTTTGGGTAATATAGACATTGTAACAGTAATTTTTCTCCCAAACCATGAGCTTGGAAAGTCTCTCCATTTCTGCATTAATTCAGATAAAGTTCCAAGAGAGAGATTTTGGATGTGGAGAAAGAAGAACTGAAAGAGAAGGCATGTAGTTCAAGTTAGGAGCATTTAGGTGGCAAAGTCCAAAAGTAAGTTGGATAAAATAGTAAAAGAGCTCAAAAGAGAGATAGATGTATGACAGAAACACAGATTTGGGAGTCAATGTTTATATGATAGTGTAAATCTGAACATTGTAGTAGGCCAAATATTGCTCCTTAGAGATATCAAGATCCTAAATCCCTGGAGCAGGTAAATTTTACCTAATATGGTTAAAGGGATTTGGCTGATGAGATTAAGTTAAAGATCTTGAGACATGGAGATTATCCTGGATTATGTGGGTGACTTCTAAATGTAACTGCAAGTGTCCTTATAAGAAGGAGGGAGATTTTGCATCATAGGATGAAAAGGCCATGTGATAATGGAAGCAGAAATTATTTCCCGCAAGCCAAGGGACGTTGACAGCCAATAGAAGCTGGAAGAGAAAAGGAATGGATTCTCCCCTGGATCCTTCGGAAGGAATCAGACCTGACAACACGTTCAGTTTAGCCCTAAAGAACTCAAAATTTCGAGTTCTGGCCTCCAGAATTGTAAGTGAATACATTTCTGTTATTTTAAGACACTAAGTCTGTGGTAATTTGTTACGGCAACAATAGGAATCTAAACGGTAAAACCTTTTCATTTTGAGAATAAAAAATGTTCTGTGAAAAAGCTCTGAAGGATACCAGTATTTCAGGGGGCTTATAGTTTGTTGGCTCTGAGCACAAGTGGTGGTATTAAACAGATTTGGATTCAAATTCATTTCTGTACTTAGTAGCAGTGTGACTTTGGGCAAGCTATTTATTTTTTTTAAGATTTTAGGTATTTATTTGACAGAGAGAGACACAGCAAGAGAAGGAACACAAGCATGGGGAGTGGGAGAGGGAGAAGCAGGCCTCCAGCCCAGCAGGGTGCCTGATTTGGGATTCAATCTCAGGACCCTGGGATCATGACCTGAGCCAAAGGCAAATGCTTAAGGACTGAGCCATCCAGGTGCCCTTGGGCAAGCTATTCAAATGATATATCCAAGTTTCTCTTTCTGTAAAATTGGGACAATAACAGAGGAACCATCAAATAACATTTGTGAGGATTAAAGGTAAATATCTAATTAATGTCCCTGGTACATAGTAAGTACTTCATAAATGGTAGTTTTGGAGAGCCATATGTGTAAGCATGATTTATAACTATTACTGTTTGATTAATAAACATTTTTAATGTGGAGATGAATCAACACTGCTATTTTTTAAAGGAGTTATATTGGCTAGTTCAGCTCAGTTTAGCAATGTATGAGAGCATGTGGAAGCTTGGTCCCGAAGCCTGAACTGTTAATATAAAATGTCTCTATTTGGACTGCTCTATGTGTATATGTGTGTTGTATATATATTTTGGGGAACAGGCCAATATGCAACTTGTTGAGGATGTGAGATGGCAGCAAAATATTTTTCTACTTTAATAGTTCTTAATTTCTATAAAGATCTCTCTCTTTCCTGGTCTCCTTAAAAAAAATGTCAGGTATCATTTACATGGAAGTGAATTATATTTACAATGTTAATGATAAGCCACCCTTAAGTAGGTCATAAACTTGAACAGCTTTTTAAATCCCTTGTTTTTTTTTTTTTTGTTTTTTGTTTTTTGTTTTTTTTTTTAACCTTCAATTCAAGAGTCACATGCTCTACCAGCTGAGCCAGCCAGGCATCCCCTCTTTGTAAAGGTTTTTTTTTTTTAAGATTTTATTTATTTATTTGACAGAGAGAAAGAGAGATCACAAGTAAGCAGAGAGGCCGGCAGAAGGGCAGAGGAAAGCAGGCTTCCCGCTGAGCAGACAGCCCAATGCGGGGCTTGATCCCAGGACCCTGGGATCATGACCCGAGCCGAAGGCAGAGGCTTAACCCACTGAGCCACCCAGGTGCCCCGTAAAGGTTCTAAAGTAAAGTTTAAAACACCAAAAACAAAGAAATGGAAAAAAAATGTAATGCTGAAGTTGAAACTGGCCTAGTAGAATGTTAAAGATCTTTAAAAACAAACAACTATTCTCTTCCCAAATGAAAGTAGCTTTACTGTATTAATGATTAAACAATTATGCAGAAAAATATTGAGAATTAGAAAAAAATCACACTTTAGATCCCTGCCACCTTGTATGGCAAAAGCAAGGTGAGCACTGGTGGCTGAGGGGGAAGGTAGAAGAGAGTGGGAGGTAGCAGGAGAGGCAAGTAACCAAGAGGTAGAAGACAGAAAAGCAGAAAATGCAAAACCTGGCTACAGTAGGGATGGGAAGTGGATGGACATTCCCTAGCAATGGGAGAAGAGCAAACTCCAACCCAAGGCACTCATTTCCTTGATTCAAGAAAGCAGATGAGTGCGGGAATGAGCAGCGCACATTGGTTTCACTAAACCAATTGTAGACCCTCAGATTAGCATGGACAAGAATAGATGATACAGGGCAGTTCATGATGAGGTTCCATGCACAAAGGGGCAGAGAGGGGGCCTTTGTGAGTGTGTATGTTGGCAGGACTACAGTATAGGTTTCTGCTGCACTGCCTGCCAGATGAGAGGTGGGGTGGGGGCCTGGAGTGAGTTGGGGTGGAGAACGAGCTCTGCAGTGATGCATGGCCCTCACATGAACAGGAGTTAAGGGGAGCATAAGTCCCTCTTGTTCAGGTCTTTTTTTCTGCAACACTCCCTTTTCCACGGAGGTGGGCTGGCATCTGGTGCAGAGCAGGACAGGGAGGAATACACTTCCCCAGAACAAACCAGGTCTGTGTGGGCAACTGGACCAGGAACTATGTTGGTGAATGTGGCTTAAAGGAGTGTGCATGGACGTGAAGGAGGGCAAAGACTGAAGCCGTTTTTGGCCTGTATGCTCTATGCCTCTTCAGTCTTTTGGAATAAAATTGATGGGCCTAGGGATAGAAGGGAGGGCTGGAGAAGGATCAGGGAAGGGACACAGAGACCTGGTTTGGAAATAATCTGTTTCTTTCACAACCTGCCTACAGGAAAACAGTAGATAAACACAGAGAGATAAGCCTCAAGATGAAGAGGGAGGAGATAAAACAAATGGTGGTATGTAAGAAGGCACAAGAGTGAATGAACGGAGACTAAGAAGTCATGAAAACAAGTTCCCTATTTCAATATGGTGGGCACTTCGTGGCTGGAGATGAGGGAGGCAGGACAGAAAGGAGGACCTTTGAGATTTGAGCAGATGGGGTGGTTAATCTTGAAAGAGACTTTTGTCTCATATACTGGTCGGTCCACCAAACGCTTCAGTACCACACACTCTCATCTGTGTGCAGGTTTAAATATCCGTTAGACATGTCTTATTTCAAGAAGGGAAATTGGAGGAGGAACTGCTTGGAATTTGGGCAGGCTGGTATGACACAATGATCTGGCCCGGAGGTCTAGGGTGAGGGATGAAAGAGTGGATATGGCTTAGGCAAGAATATGACTAGGCCGTCACACTGCTCCTACTTGCCTCTCATTCAGTCAAGGGAAGGGACTGTAAAAAGGACTAAATGGGAAGTTGTTGAGAGACAATGAGGAAATCTACACTGGCCTTGGTTGTCTGGGAGAAAGGCAAGAACCTGAAGAGAGGAGTGAATTAGAGGGAGGGTGAGACCTTTGCACTCATTTCCTTGATTCAAGAAAGCAGGTGAGTGCAGGAATGAGCAGTGCACATTCAGCATTTCTTCCCTAACAGTAATTTAATTCAAAGAAGAAAAAGGAAAAACAAATCTCAACGTGGAAAATACCCACCAAGCAAATGAGGAAAAGGTTGACTAGTTACCTTTGGAAGAAGGTGAAGGCCAGGAAGCTAGAGGAAATTCTAGCCAGGAGTAAGCACTCCATAAACATGCCAATAATGATAAAGGGATAGAAGGAGAAAGAGGAGATGAGATAGAAAGGTGTCTGGAAGAGGTAAAAAGATTAAGAAATAAATTTAGAACCCGATGCACTGGAAGCAAAGGCAGTCCAGGAAGCAGCCTTACTTGGCCCATTTAGTGCTTTTTACCTTCAGTTTCCTTTTTTCTTATATAGAGCTCAACTTTTATTTTGGTTGCATTTTCTTTCTTTCTTTTTTTTTTTTTTTAAAGATTATTTATTTATTTATTTGACAGACAGAGATCACAAGTAGGCAGAGAGGCAGGCAGAGAGAGAGGAGGAAGCAGGCTCCCCGCTGAGCAGAGAGGCCGATGCAGGGCTACGATCCCAGGCTACGATCCCAGGACCCTGGGATCATGACCTGAGCCGAAGGCAGAGGCTTAACCCACTGAGCCACCCAGGCACCTCAATTTTGGTTGCATTTTCTACATATAACTTTGCTCATCTTATTTTTAAACTTTTGATGGTAGTGGTTTTAGTATATGTGTTGCCAAAGCGAGCACTTGATAGTACTGGTTTTAGATGTTCGTATTGTTACCAATATCTCATTATCAGATTTTGTCTTGTGACTGTATATGCACGCCTGCATCCTAGTAGGGGATTTTTCCAAATTGCATTGAAAAAAAGTCATTATATATTGTACTGTCAATAAAGTAGATTGAAAAATAGTGTATTTATGTAAATATATATATGACTATATCTGTATGTATGCATATACATGATATTCCAATTTAAAATAAATATATTTATACTTTCCATATGCACATAGAAAAAGTTGGAAAAGATGTACATGAAAAGCTTAATAATTCTGGTTCCTTTCTAAGGATCAGATTCATGGGAAACTTTAATTTCCTTTTGAATTTTTTTTTGCATATCTGTTCTTTCTCATTTTTCCAAAAGAACATATTTTAGTTATATCACAAAATCAATAAAAAGTTTAAGAAGAAATAAAATAAAAATTATCAAAATAACAGGTCAATTTACTTATAAAGGCAGTATGGAACAGCTAACAAATAGTTGAAAAAATTTTTCAAAGGATGATAAATTTCAAGGAACATTTGAATCCCTTAGCTGGAAGAATCAGCTAGGCTGTTATTGTGGATATATTAATTTCATAATTATTCCTTTATGTGCAATATGGGGAAAATGTCTCACAGGAACTGCTGAGTAGGTCAAATGAAGTAATAAGCATGAAATGAGCTGCTGTGTTTGGCTACCTCCTTCACCTCACCCACACGCAGAACCTCAGATGTCTTCAGATTTCCTTCTGTTATTATTTTTTAAAGATTTTGTTAATTTATTTTACAGAGAGAGACAGAGAGAGAGGGAACACAAGCAGGAGTGGGAGAGGGAGAAGCAGTCTTCCCACTGAGCAGGGAGACTGACAGCAGAGGTGGTTACCCACTCTTTCGTTCTTCTGCTACTATGCCATCCACCAAGGGCCTTACCCTGCAAACTGCCATGTTTTTCTTTGCACTTCTGAGGATGTTTTGGAGTCCTCAAAAATAATACAAATCTTACTGATTTATCTGGAGTTCCTGGTGGACCAAAGTCCTTCTATATCCCTCAATAAATGTAGAGAATATACTTCTTTCCACTTCAGTATTACATTTACCCATATGCATACTGCCCCACTGTTCCTTGGGCACTGATGCAATACATATACACAAGAAGCTATTTTAACTTACAGGTCCCCCTTTTCAAAACATGATAAATGCACTGGGGACTATAAATTTGAGCAACAGATGTGCTGTAGTGAGGAGTGTTCCTTATCCTCCACTCTGACATACAAAGCCCTACTTGCCTGTTTCCTTAAGTTGAAATCATTATATATTCTATTAGGATCACTCTTCCAAGTGTTAATAGAAAACTATAGGCCTAAAATAGGGTCAGTTATGTTAGGCCAAGTCACCAAACCGGGGCTTAATACCTAACCTAATTGCAGTTTCAACCTTCCTCATAAATGTAGTAATGTAGTCTTAACTGGTCAGGCAGGAATTTTCTGATCAGCAGCAAAGAGGAAATTTGTCACTTGGGCCCTCTCCATTCCCCAAAGAAAGATGAAGCAATCCTCCCCATTAAGACCCTTTGCTCGACCCCTAAAGGAAGGTGGTGTTGCCTGAAACAATCCTTTCTTTTGCTAATAAAACTTCGTTGTCCCACCCTCCTGCTTAATAAAGAAAATTATATTTTCAAATTTACTAGGTTGAATTTTCTTTTTTAACACAGGTCAGGAGATTTACTTGAATGTATTAATTATAGAGTGACACAGGATTTAAGTTCAAGCTAAAACATTATATGCCTTACTCTATCCCACACAATCTATATCCCACAGAGAAATCTCTAAAACTAAGTATTGTGTAAAGCGTTACTATTTCCCCATATATTATGTTCAGTTAAAACAAAGACACCTTTTTTTTTTTAATATTGGCCTACTAAGTACTTAGTACCAAATAAGGTACATTACTACCTAGATATCTTACACATATTAAGCAAACACCATCATGGCAGAAATATACCACTCTTTACCTTGGAATCAATTTCTTTTTTTTTATTTAAAAAATGTTTAAGATTTTATTTATTTGATAGAGAGCACAAGGAGTGGGAGCTGAGTGAGAGGTAAAAGCAGACACCCTACTGAGCTGGGACACCTCCCCAAAGTGGGCTCAATTCAAGGACTCTGGGATGATGACCTGAGCCAAAGGCAGATGCTTAACTGACTGAGCCACCTAGGTAGCCCTGGGGATCAATTGTTTATTTATTTTATTTTTAAAAAAGATTTTATTTATTTATTTGAGAGAGAGAAACAGAGGGAGAGAGAGCATGAGTGGGAGGAGGGTCCCAGGAAAAGGGAGAAGCAGACTCCCCACTGGGCAGGGAGCCAGATGTGGGGGCTTGATCCCAGGACTATGGGATCATGACTTGGGCTGAAGGCAGATGCTTAACCAATTAAGTCACCGAGGAGCCCCCAGGGATCAGGTTTTTTTTTTTTTTTTAAGAATTTCTTTATTTATTTGACAGAGAGAGATCACAAGTAGGCAGAGGCAGGCAGAGAGAGAGAGAGGAGGAAGCAGACTCCCCGCTGTGCAGAGAGCCTAATGCGGGACTCGATCCCAGGACCCCAGGATCATGACCTGAGCCGAAGGCAGTGGGTTAACCCACAGAGCCACCCAGGCGCCCCCAGGGATCAGTTTTTTAAAACACCCTTTCCTTTGGTATTTGGCTCCTGTTCTTGTTAAGGGACTGAATGTTTATAGTAATTTCACTACTGCTTTTGCAAGTAGTGCAGCTACCACTACTATAATAGTGAAGTATTTCAAGCTTTTTCTCCCTTTCATGCTGTTTGGTGGACCAGTGATAAATGCGCTTGGAAAATTCCTTTTTGCAAAAACATGTGAAAAGGTAGTATATAATGCCATCTTATTGGTTCTCAGGACTGTCCTGATTGAATTCTTTTTTTTTTTTAAGATTTTATTTATTTGAGACAGAGAGAGAATGAGCATGAACAAAGGATAAAGGCAGAGGAAGAAGCCGACTCCGTGCTGAACAGGGAACTGGAGCCACTGGGCTCCATCCCAGGACCCTGGAATCAGGCCCAGTAACTGACTGAGCCACCCAGGTGCCCCTGTTCTGGTTGAGTTCTTAAGAGCCAAGTGCTTCGTATTTATAATCTTCATTCTCTTCCATTTGGGGATCTGTTATGACAGATCCAGTGGTTCCCAAACCGTATTGCACTCATCATAATCAACTGGCAAACTTGGAAATGTAAACGTTTGGGCCTCACCCCCAGAGATCTGATTCACTTGGGCTGGAGTGGAGCCTGAGAATCTGCATTTCTAACAAGTTCTTAAGTGATGTTGCTAGTCCAATGCTACACTTTTAAGAACTATTGGCCTTAAGTAGTAACAGGTAGACACTCAATAAATTTGTTGAATAAATGAATGAAATAAATGGATCTTAAGAATAACCATTTGAAATAGACCAGAATTACGTTTTATAAATAGGGTGCCTGAGGGGAAAAAAAGCTAAGTGAAGTGTCTATAGGGGTCAAAAGGAGCCTGTCCCAAAATGTGTCACTTTGGCATATTGATTATTTTATTTTATTTTTTTAAAAGATTTTATTTTTAAGTAATCTCTACACCAAACATGGGGCTCAAACTCACAGTCCTGAAATCAAGAGTAGCATGCTCATGTCCACAATAGCCAAACTATGGAAAGAACGTAGATGTCCATCAAGGCAAATGAATGGATAAAGAAGATGTGGTATATAAATACAATGGAATACTATGCAGTCATCAAGAGAAACGAAATCTTTCCATTTGCAACGACATGGATGGATCTAGAGGGTATTCTGTTAAGTGAAATAAGTCAATCAGAGAAAGAATAATCATATGATCTCTCTGATATGAGGAATTTTAGAGGCAGGGAAAGGGTCATGGAGGGTTGGGAGGGAAAAAATGAAACAAGATGGGATCAGGAGGGAGACAAACCATAAGAGACTCTTAATCTCACAAAACAAACTGAGGGTTGCCAGGGCGGGGAGAGGGTGGTTGGGTTATGGACATTGGAGAGGGTATGTGCTATGGTGAGTGCTATGAAATGTGTAAGCCTGATGAGTCACAGACCTGTACCCCTGAGGCAAATAATGCATTTTATGTTAGTATATGTTAGTATATATTAGTAATATATATGTACAAACAAATATATTACTAATATATTAGTATATTAGTAATTATCAATTAGTATATTAATTAATTATTAATTAGTATATAGTATATATAGTAATTATCAATTACTAATATATTAATAATATATTATTAATAATATATTAATTACTAATATGGTAATAATATATTATTACAAATATCTGTATATATTATAATTTATAATATATTATTACTATATTAGTAATTATATATTATAATTATATATTATATAGTATATATATTATATATACTATATTATATATAGTATATTAGTATATTACTAATATATTAGTAATTATTAGTAATTATATATTATATATTATATATCATATTATATTATTGTATATTATATTATATATAATAATATATATACATATATATTAGTAATGATATATTACTAATATATTAGTAATTATATATTATATATTATATTAGTATATTAGTATAGTGTATTAGTATATTATAATTATATAATATATAATATATAATATATATACATATATTGTATATGTATACATAAAATATATGTATATATACATATATTATACATATAATTATATATATAATATATATTTAATATATATATAAATTATATATATAAATATATATACATATATAGTATATTATAATATATTATGTATATATTATATAATTATAATATATATTAGTAATATAATATGTATTGTTAGTATATATTAGTAATATAATATATTATGTATATATTAGTAATATAATATATTATGTATATATTAGTATATTATAATTATATTATATTATATATTATTATATTATATTATATATAATATATTAATATATTAATATATATTATATTATAATAATATTATATACATATAAATTATATTATAATATATATACATATATTATATTATAATTATATTATATACATATATAATATATATTATATATGTATATATTAGTAATAATATATATACTAATATATCACTAATATATTAGTAATTAATAATTACTTTTTAATAATATATAAAATATATAATATATAAAAATATATAATATAAATAGATTAAAAATATATAATATAAATAGATATTATACTAGATTACATTACTATAAATTAATTATTAAATTAAATTAAAAAATATAAATTAAATTATTATATTATATATAATATAAAAATATATAATATATAAAATTTTTAATAATATATAAAATTTAAATTCTAATATATAAATTTATATATAAATTTATATATAAAATTTAAATTCTAATATATAAATTTATATATAAATTTATATATATAAATTTAAATTATATATATAATTTAAATTATATCATATTATAATTATATATATAATTTAAATTATATTATATTATAATTTAAATTATATTATATATAATATATATGTATATATGGCATATTCTACTGTTTGAGCCAGACGGGTGTCTGCCCCTGTATTTTGATTATTTTAAATAAAAGTTACTTACAAGATAGCCTATGTAGGAAGGCTCAAATCTTCCTCTATCCCTCCTGAAAGCAGGAAGTAAATCTTCCATGTGAAAGGTATCCTCTGTACTAGGAGGTAAAGAGACAACTTTATCACCAGAGATGAGAAATTTAGAGCTGAGAAGGCTATAGGAACAACGTTTGTGACTTTTTACTAACTTACTACCCCAGCCCAAATTCTGTTTAGAATTCCTTACTAACTGAATCTCCCAAAATTGTTTTCTTTGTCTTGTCAATTCCTTACAGAATTATTGGTTCTTCGTCTAAAAAGCACAACAGCTGCCTGCCTTGGTCATTTCTTTAGGTCACAATTTCATTATTGGGGCTCTGTACACATGTAATAAAACTTTTTTTCTCCTGTTGATCAGTGTAATGAAAATTTAATTCTTTGTCCAGCTGGAAGAACCTGACAGGTAGAGAAGAATTGCTCCTTCCCTTTGTGTACAAGGTAAGAATTTAACCCAATTTGCCTATATGTAAAGTCATGGTTTTTAACAACTATGTAGTGTTGCATCCTCAGTGCCAATTCAGTGGCTTTTAACATGGAATCTTAAAAAAACTTGTTTACCACTCCCAGTGTCTGAATGTGTTTTTACTATTAATGTATTCAATTCTTTTCTTTTCTTTTTCTGCTATATACATGCATTATTGTGATCAGAAAATTCCATGAAGAATATTATAAATGCCTTAAAACAAAATAATACTACAAAGCATGTTAAAATACAAATAAACTCAAAACGAAATGAAACAAAAAACAAACAAAGCAATGCAATATTTACAACATGTATTATGGATTTAGAGTTAACCTGAATATTTGAATAGCTCTTAAACAAAAAGCTTACTGATCAGAAGAGTATGTTCCTATTTTTTTTTTAAAGATTTGTTTATTTGACAGAGAGAGAGACAGTGAGAGAGGGAGAGAGAGAACAAGCAGGGGGAGCAGTGGAGGGAGAGGGAGAAGCAGGTTCTCCATTGAGCAGGGAGCCTGATACAGGCAGATCCCAGGACCTCATGACTTGAGCAAGGCAGAGGCTTAAGGCCCCCCTGAATAGCTTTTATAACTCAATATCAAGATGGACTTCCAACCAACAAAAGATAAAAATGGAAGCTGTAAAATAAAATATGTGTGCTTATCTGGGGTCTTAGGAATTGCAAACTGGGAGACACAGATTTGACTAAAATCAAAAGCATGCTCCAGAGAGATAAAGGAGGTTAGAGTTTAAAGAGGAATGAGGGGATTTATATAAATTGTTTTGAAGAAAATATCATTGGTGTTGGTATTGCTACAGTTATACTAACCTATATATAATTAGTTGCTAGGGCTAGCAGTGGGCAGAAAGTCCGTTTATGTCCATTCTAACATATAACAGATGCTTTGGCTTTTAGCTGAGTTGAGCAAAAATTCTGAGAATTTGAGACAGAAGATGTGCATAAGCCCCACATCCTCAATGTCTTCCTGGTTGGCCACATTTTAAATAACTCTCTTAGCAATGGTTACTCATCTTATTCTTCTCATTGTCAGGACTAAGGACATGAACGGGAAATTTACAGTAAGGAAAACATAAAGGAAACTCAACTAATAATGGAAGAAATACAAATGAAAACAAAATAAACCCTTCCTTTGCCTATCAAATCGTAAAGGATTAGAAAGACTGATTAAGATTCTGTGTTTGGATGTTAGTAAATAGAACTAGTATATGTTGATGATGGGAGTAATGTACAAGCACACTTTCATAAACGGGAGGTTTGTGCATGAATGTCAATTAGAACAATAATGATAATACTGAGTTGAAAACAACACAAATGGGCATGAATGGAATATTGGCTCAATACATTATTATACACATATGAAAAAAATAGTATGTAGCAAATCAAAAAAATTAAGGAGACTTCTGATTAAATGTTGTAAATTGACTACAAGCTTTTATCTTCCTTTTTTCATAAGATCTCACAAGAATTAAGAAAACTGATAACATTGAAAAAAACTTTTTTATTTTGGAATAATTTTACAGAAGAGTTATGAAGATAGTAAGGAAAACTCCTGTATATCCTTCATCCAGATTCCTCTAATATTAACATATTTCACCTATTAAAATTAAGAAATGTTCATACTATTAACTAAACTAAATATACAAATGTCAACAAGTTTTCCCTATAGTCTTTTTTTTTCTGTTTCAAGATACTAACTGTATTTAGTCATCATGTCTCCTTATTCTCCTACATTCTCTGACAGTTGCTCTTTCTTTTGCTTCATGACCTTGACATTTTTTGAAGAGTATTGGTCAGCTATTTTGCAGGATGTCCCTTAGTTTGTGCTTGTCTGATGTTTTCTCATGATTATTGAGACTACAGGATTTGGGGAAAAATAGCACAGAGGTGACAGGGCATTTCCTGTGGTATTCTGTGATGTGGTTCATATGATATGATAGCAACATGATTTGTAAGTGGTGGTGTTAACTTTGACTCCTTGGTTAAGATGATGTCTGCCAAGTTTTTCCTCTGTAAGATCTTTCTGCTTTTGCATACTCTATTTCTTAAAAGTGAGTCACAAAGTCAAGTCCATACTCAAGAGAAGGGGAATTAAGCTTCATGGCCTGTAGGGAGAAGTATCAAAGAATTTCTGGATGTTTTTTTAAAAATAGTAATTAATTAAAGTTTGGAGGGGAGATATTTTGAGGTTACACAAATATTTCTTCTTAAATATTCTTTCTTAAATGAACTGTTTCTGTTTACTCATGAAATTTAGCATTCATCAGTGGGTCTTATGTGCAGCAATTACTAGTTTGTTGTTCTAATGGTGGTTTTCCATATTCCTTTTACTGACTGAATTTATTACCTGGAATTACTCTGTAAGGAAGCTCTATCTATCTATCTATCTATCTATCTAATCTATCTATCTATCTATCTATCTATCTACCATCTCAGTATGGATATTTTCATTCTTTGGGACACAACTCAATGATATCTTTTTTTCCCAAATGGATCCAGTTTTGGCCATTAGAGGCTTGTTTGGGTTGGCTCATATCCCTCTGATATGCATAATATGTTAGGCAGAATTTTAAAGAAACCTTCAAGAGTCCTATCTTTTTGTTATTCAGTAAAACACCAATATAGGTATTGCTGTAAAGGGATTTTTCAGATGCAATTTAACACTCAATCAGCTGACTTTAACATTGGGAAATTTTCCTGGATTATCCTGGTTGACCCAAAATAACCACATGAGCTATTGAAGCATAGACATTTCTCCAGCTGGTGGCAGAAGAGGAAGGCAGAAAAGAAAAGAAGAGAAAGTCAGGGATATACAAAGCATGAAATGAATTTAGTTTTTCATTGCTGGCTTTGTAAATGGAGGTGGCCATAACCAGAGTTATATAGGAAGTCTCTAGAAGCTGAAAAAACCTGCAGCTGACAGCTAGGAAGGAAACAAGGGCCTCAGTCCTACAACTGTATGGAACTGAATTCTGCTAACACATTGAATGAGCCTGGAAGCATGCTCTTTCTCATAGTCTCCAGATAAGAGCCCAAGCTGACTGGCACCTCGATTTCAGCTTTTCTTTAGACTGTAAGCAAAGAACTTAGTTGAGCCCACCTAGACTTCTATTTTAAGCTGTTACGGTTGTTATGTAGCAATAAAAGACTGATACGTTTGCATACTGTTTTTAAATCACTTCCTTACTTCCTGGGACTATAAGATGTTAAAGGTTAATCTTGTATTTTCCCTGCTCTGACCCCAGGATCAGCTATTTCTTCAAGGAGTCCTGGTTCCTTTTATTAGAAAATAGTATTTAGAAACCAAGATCTGGGCCCTATGTGTGTTCATTGCTAGAGGGGCATCATTGTGTCTAGGCCCTCTCAGTGGACAGAGCTAGTAAATCTATCTATACTGATCTATGTACACACACACACACACACACACACACACACACACACACACCACACACACAGGTTCATACTGGTATCTCTAACTCTAAATCTTTTCTTCTGTGCAACTTCTTTCTCTGACAGTGAGAAACTTGGCTCTCATCTATATTATTTGTTCAACTTCATATGCATGCAATGTATTGCTACACATGTAATAAATTGCTATGCCACACTCTGTGAGAAACAAATATACCAACTACAATACAGTTCATTTTGTCTTTAGCTTCACAGTAACCATTGTTTTCCAAAGTTACTTTGATCAAACTACCAAATTCATATGTTGAAATTCTAATGCCCAATATGATCATATTAGGAGGTAGGGCCTTTAAGAGGTGCTTAGATTCCACAAATGGGATTAGTGTTCTTAAAAAAGAGACTCCAGAGAGCTCCCTAGTCCCTTTCACCATGAGAGGACACAGTGAGAAATCAGCAGTCTGCAACCCAGGAAAGGGCTTTCATCAGGACCTGACCATACTGGCACCCTGATTATGGACTTCAAGTTTCCAGAACAGTGAAAAATTTCTGTCATTTATAAGCTACCCAGTCTGTAGTATTTTATTATAGTAGCTCAAATGGACTAAGCCATAATTTTAATACAGTTACATGTATTTGTTATAGCCTCTATTCCACCCTGGATTCTCCTGACATTCTGGTTAATTAAAAAAAATTCCATGTATCAGAATTTCTCAACCTTGGCATTATTAACATTTTGGGTTGGATCATTCTTTCTTGAGATGGCTGTTATGTGCATTGTTAGGTGTTTATAAGTATTCCAGGTCTCTAGCCACCAGATGCCAGTAGCACTCACCTCTCTAGTTCGAAAACAAAAAAATGCCTGCAGACATTGCTAAATGTCCCCTAGTGGGAAAAAAATGAGAACCACTGGCATGGGGAGAGTCACCTTTGGTGGTGGTGTATAGTTCTATGGGTTTTAGCATGTATATTACCCACCACAGTAACATATAGATGAGTTCCACCACCTTAAAAAATTTCCTTGTGCAGACCCTTTGTTGTCTTACATTCATCATCCCCAATTCCTGAGAGCCACTGATCTGATTCAGATTCTATAGTTTTGCCTTTTCCAGAATATCACGTAACTGTAATCATACTATATGTGGCCTTTAAGATCTGATTTTATTCACTAAGCTTAATACTTCAAATTTATTCATAAAACAAGAGTTTGTTTCTTTTTATTGATGAGTAGTATTTCATTTTATGAATGTACCAAAGTTTATTTATATATTCACTTGTTGAAGGACATCTGGATTGTTTCCAGATTTTGGTGACTTTGAATAATGTCACTATGAACATTTGTGTACAGGTTTTTGTGTGAAGATACATTTGAAATTCACTTGGACAAATACATACAAGTGGGATTCCTGGGTCATATGGCAAGTGTACACATGATTAACTTTATATCAAACTGTGATTATGTTTTCCAAAGTAGCTGTATCATTTGCATTTCCATAAGCAACGCATAGGAATTCCTGTTGTTCCACATCCTCACCAGCATTTGCAATTGTGGAGGGCTTTTTAAAATTTTATCCATTCTGATAGGTGTACACTGGTATCTCATTGTGTTTTTTAAAATATTTATTTATTTGAGAGAGAGAGAGAGAGAGCATGAATGGGAGGAGCAGAGGGAGAGAGAGAGAATCTCAAGACTCCTCACTAAGTACAGAGCCCCACACAGGGCTCAGTTTCATTACCCTGAGATAAAAACCTCAGTAGAAACCAAGAGTCAGATACTCAACTGCCTGCACCACCTAGGTGCTCCATCATTCTGGCTTTAATACACATTTCTCTAATGACTAACAATATCAAACATATTTTCATCTGTGCTCATGTACCATCTGGATATTTTCTTTGGTTAAGTGGTTTTTCAGATATTTTAACAATTTATTCATTGAGTTTTTTTCTTTTAGTGAGTTTTAAGGTTCTTTAAATATTCAAGATCTGTCTTTTATAAGATAGGTGATCTGCAAATATTTTCTCCCAGTGTGGCTTGTCTTATCACTCTCTTAACAGTGTCTTTTATAGAGCAAAGCTAGTCGTTTTGTTAAAGCTCAGTTTATCATTTTTTTCTTTTATGGGTTTCATGCCTAAAAATTTTTCTCTTGTTGTCATACCTGAAAACGCATTGCCAAAGTCAAGATCACACAAATATTCTCTAATGTTTTCTTCTAGAATCTATGATTTTCTGTTTTACATTTACACTTAATACATTAGCATATATATAAACATATATTACATTTAAATATATGTTAATATAATGTAAGCCTACATTTAAATATATGTTGCATTTTGAGTTAATTTTTCTGTAAGTCGGGAAGTAGGTATTGAAGTTCATATATTTGGTTATGCATTTCTAGTTGTTTTGGTTTTATTTCTTCTTTTCCAATATATGTTTCTTGGGATTTTCTTTTTTTTAAAGATTTCTTTTGGGGCTCCTGGGTGGCTCAGTTGGTTAAGAGTCTGCCTTCTGCTTGGGTCATAATCCCGGAGTCCTGGGATCGAGCCCCACTTTGGGTTCCATGCTCAGTGGAGAGACTGCTTTTCCTTCTCCCACTCCTCCTGCTCATGCTCTCTCTCTTACTCTCTCAAGTAAACAGTTAAAATATTCTTAAAAAAGATTTCTTTTATTTGAGAGAAAGCATGTGCAGGCAGGCACATATGTTCACAAGTGAGCAAGTTGGGGGAAAGCCAGAGTGAGAGAATCTTCAAGCAGACTCCCCACTGAGCAGGGAGCCAGATGCAGGGCTCAGTCTCACCATCCATGAGATCATGACCTGAGGTGAAACCAAGAGTCCCACAGACGCTCAACTGACTGAGCCACCCAGGTGTCCTGGGATCTTCTACATAGACAATAATGTCATAAACAAATAGGGAACATTTTATTTTACTTATTTATTTACTATTGAAGTACAGTTGTCACACAACATTACATGGGAAAATTTTATTTTTTTCCAATCTGTATGTTTTTTATTTCTTCTTTTGCCTTGTTACACTGGATAAGACTTCCATTATGATGTTAAAGGAGACTACTGAGAGTGGATATACTTGCCTTATTCCCAGTCTTGAGGAATTCAGTCCCTCACCATTGAACATGTTGGCAGGGTGTTTTTGTAGAAGACCTTTATCAGGTTGTGGAAGGTGACTTCTGTTCATAGTTAACTGAGAGTTTTTATCATTAATAGAAGTGTTTTGTCAAAAGACTTCTCTGCATCTTTGGTGATGCTCATGTGGTTTTTTTTTTCTTTAGATACTTTAAAAGTTTTTTTAAGATTTATTATTTATTTGAGAGAAGAGAGAGAGAGAGAGCATGAGATCAGGGTGAGGGGCAGAGGGTGAAGCAGATTCCCAATGAGCAGGGAGCCTGATGTGGGACTCCATCCCAGGACTCCGGGATCATGGCCTGAGCTGTAGGCAGACACTTAACTCACTAAGCCACCCAGGCACCCTTTTCTTTAGATTCTTGATGTGGTGGATTGCACTGATTGATTTTCAAATATTGAATTTGCCTTTCATTCTTGGGATAAACCCCACTTTGTTTTGCTTGTGAGAGGAAGAGAGAAATTTAGTCTTATAATATGAGGGATACTGGTCTTAGTTCTATTTGTACTGTATTTCTCTGGATTGGTTATTGTAAAATGAGGTGAGATATATTTCCTCCTCTTCTGTATTAGTTTTCTTTTTAAAATTTTTTTTATTTATATTCAGCATAACAGTATTCATTGTTTTGGCACCACACCCAGAGCTCCATGGAATACGTGCCCTTTCCAATACCCACCACCTGGTTCCCCCAACCTCCCACTCCCCGCCCCTTCAAAACCCTCAGATTATTTTTCAGAGTCCATAGTCTCTCATGGTTCACCTCCCCTTCCAATTTCCCTCAACTCCCTTCTCCTCTCTAACTCCCCTTGTTCTTCATGCTGTTTGTTATGCTCCACAAATAAGTGAAACCATATGACAATTGACTCTCTCTGCTTGACTTATTTCACTCAGCATAATCTCTTCCAGTCCCATCCATGTTGCTACAAAAGTTGGGTATTCATCCTTTCTGATGGAGGCATAATACTCCATAGTATATAGGGACCACATCTTCCTTATCCATTCGTCCGTTGAAGGGCATCTTGGTTCTTTCCACAGTTTGTCGACCATGGCCATTGCTGCTATAAACATTGGGGTACAGATGGCCCTTCTTTTCATGACATCTGTATCTTTGGGGTAAATACCCAGGAGTGCAATGGCAGGGTCATAGGGAAGTTCTATTTTTAATTTCTTGAGGAATCTCCACACTGTTCTCCAAAGTGGCTGCACCAACTTGCATTTCCACCAACAGTGTAAGAGGGTTCCCCTTTCTCAACATCCTCTCCAACACATGTTGTTTCCTGTCTTGCTAATTTTGGCCATTATAACTGGTGTAAGGTGGTATCTCAATGTGGTTTTAAATTGAATCTCCCTGATGGCTAGTGATGATGAACATTTTTTCATGTGTCTGATAGCCATTTGTATGTCTTCATTGGAGAAGTGTCTGTTCATATCTTCTGCCCATTTTTTTATATGATTGTCTGTGTTGTGTGTGTTGAGTTTGAGGAGTTCTTTATAGATCCTGGATATCAAACTTTTGTCTGCACTGTCATTTGCAAATATCTTCTCCCATTCTGTGGGTTACCTCTTTGTTTTGTTGACTGTTTCCGTTGCTGTGCAGAAGCTTTTAATTTTGATGAAGTCCCAAAAGTTCATCTTCGCCTTTGTTTCCTTTGCCTTTGGAGACATATCTTGAAAGAAGTTGCTGTGGATGATGTCAAAGAGGTTACTGCCTACATTCTCCTCTAGGATTCTGATGGATTCCTGTCTCACGTTGAGGTCTTTTATCCATTTTGAGTTTATCTTTGTGTACCGTGTAAGTGAATGGTCGAGTTTCATTTTTCTACATATAGCTGTCGAATTTTCCCAGCACCATTTATTGAAGAGATTGTTTTTTTTTTTTTCTCGCTGTATACTTTTTCCTGTTTTATCAAAGATTATTTGATCATAGAGTTGAGGGTCCATATCTGGGCTCTATACTCTGTTCCACTGGTCTATGTGTCTGTTTTTATGCCAGTACCATGCTGTCTTGGTGATGGCAGCTCTGTAGTAAAGCTTGAAATCGGGTAATGTGATGCCCCCAGTTTTATTTTTGTTTTTCAACATTTCCTTAGCGATTCGGGGTCTCTTCTGATTCCATACAAATTTTTGGATTATTTGCTCCAGCTCTTTGAAGAATACTGGTGGAATTTTGATCAGAGTAACATTAAAAGTATAGATTGCTCTAGGCAGTATAGACATTTTAACAATGTTTATTCTTCCAATCCAAGAGCATGGAATGGTCTTCCATCTTTTTGTGTCTTCTTCAATTTCTTTCATGAGTGTTCTGTAGTTCTTCGAGTACAGATCCTTTACCTCTTTGGTTAGGTTTATTTCCAGGTATCTTATGGTTCTTGGTGCTATAGTAAATGGAATCAATTCTCTAATTTCCCTTTCTGTATTTTCATTATTAGTGTGTAAGAAAGCCACTGATTTCTGTACATTGACTTTGTATTTTGTCAAGTTGCTGAATTGTTGTATGAGTTCTAGTAGTTTGGGGGTGGAGTCTTTTGGGTTTTCCATATAAAGAATCATGTCATCTGTGAAGAGAGAGAGTTTGACTTCTTCATTACCAATTTGGATACCTTTTATTTCTCTTTGTTGTCTGATTGCTGTTGCTAGGACTTCTAATACTATGTTGAACAAGAGTGGTGAGAGGGGGCATCCTTGTCATGTTCCTGATCTCAACGGGAAGGCTGCAAGCTTTTTCCCATTGAGGATGATATTTGCTGTGTGTCTTTCATAGATAGATTTGATGAAGTTCAGGAATGTTCCCTCTATCCCTATACTTTGAAGCGTTTTAATCAGGAACAGATGCTGGATTTTGTCAAATGCTTTTTCTGCATCAATTGAGAGGACCATGTGGTTCTTCGCTCTTCTCTTATTAATTTGTTCTATTACATTGATTGATTTGTGAATGTTGAACCATCCTTGTAGCCCAGGAATGAATCCCACCTGGTCGTGGTGGATAATCTTTTTAATGTGCTGTTGGATCCTGTTTTCTAGGATCTTGTTGAGAATCTTAGCATCCATATTCATCAGTGATATTGGTCTGAAATTCTCCTTTTTGGTAGGGTCTTTGCCTGGTTTGGGGATCAGGGTAATGCTGGCTTCATAGAAAGAGTCTGGAAGTTTTCCTTCTGCTTCAATTTTTTGAAACAGCTTCAGGAGAATAGGTGTTATTTCTTCTTTGAAAGTTTGGTAGAATTCCCCAGGGAATCCATCAGGTCATGGGCTCTTGTTTTTTGGGAGGTTTTTGATCACTGCTTCAATCTTGTTACTAGATATTGGTCTATTCAGGTTGTCAATTTCTTTCTGGCTCAATTTTGGGAGTTTATAGTTTTCCAGGAATTCATCCATTTCACCTAGGTTGCGTAGCTTATTGGCATATAATTGTTGATAATAACTTCTGATGATTGTTTCTACTTCCTTGGTGTTCGTTGTGATCTCTCCCTTTTTATTCATAATTTTATGAATTTGAGCTTTCTCTCTTTTCTTTTGGATTAGTGTGGCCAATGGTTTATCCATCTTATTGATTCTTTCAAAAAACCAGCTTCTAGTTCATTGATAATTTCTACTGTATCTCTGGTTTCTACCTCATTGATCTCAGCTCTAATCTTGATTATTTCCCTTCATATGTGTGGAGTTGGTTTGATTTGTTGTTGATTCTCCAGTTCTTTAAGGTGTAGAGACAGCTGGTATGTTCTGGATTTTTCAATTTTTTTTAAAGATTTTATTTATTTATTTGACAGACAGAGATTACAAGTAGGCAGAGAGGCAGGCAGAGAGGAGGAAGCAGGCTCCCTGCTGAGCAGAGAGCCTGATGCAGGGCTAGATCCCAGGACAATGGGATCATGACCTGAGCCGAAGGCAGAGGCTTTAACCCACTGAGCCACCCAGGCGCCCCTGGATTTTTCAATTTTTTTGAGGGATGCTTGGATGGCTATGTATTTCCCGCTTAGGACCACCTTTGCTGTATCCCATAGATTTTGGATTGAAGTGTCTTCATTCTCATTGGTTTCCATGAATTGTTTCAGTTCTTCTTTGATCTCCTGGGTGATCCAAGCATCTTAAGCAAGGTGGCCTTTAGCTTCCAGGTGTTTGAGTTCCTTCTGAACTTTTCCTTGTGATTGAGCTCCAGTTTCAAAGCATTGTGATCTGACAATATGCAGGGAATAATCTCAGTCTTTTGGTATCAGTTGAGTCGTGATTTGTGACCCAGTATGTGGTCTATTCTGGAGAAGGCTCCATGTGCACTTGAGAAGAATGAGTATTCTGTTCTTTTAGGGTGGAATGTTCTCTATATATCTATGATATGAGGTCCATCTGGTCCAATGTGTCATTCAATGCTCTTGTTTCTTTATTGATTTTCTGCTTCGATGATCTGTCTATTTCTGAGAGAGGTGTGTTAAGATCTCCTACTATTAATTTATTCATATCAATATGGCTCTTTATCTTGATTAACAGTTTTCTTATGTAATTGGCTGCTCCCATATTGGGGGCATAGATATTTTCATTGTTAGATCATCTTGGTGGATAGTCCCTTTAAGAATGATGTAGTGTCCTTCTGTATCTCTGACTGCAGTCTTCAGTTTAAAATCTAATTTGTCTGATATGAGAATCGCTACCCCTGCCTCCTTTTGAGGCCCATTGGCATGAAAGATGCTTCTCCATCCCTTTATTTTCAGTCTGGGTGTATCTTTAGTTTCAAAATGGGTCTCTTGTAGAAAACATATGGATGGGTCCTGTCGTTTTATCTAGTCTGCAACCCTGTGCTGTTTTATGGGCGCATTTAGGCCATTCACATTGAGGGTGATTATTGATAGATACGCTTTTATTGACATCGTGTTACCTTTGAAGTCTTTCTTTCTGTAGATTGTCTCTATATTTCTATTATGCTATTCTTGGGCTTTTTCCTCTTTTATAGAACCCCCTTTAATATTTCCTGCAGTGTCGGCTTGTTGGTTGCATAGTCTTTTAAGCCTTGCCAGCCTTGGAAACTCTTTATCTCTCCATCTATTTTGAATGTCAGTCTTGATGGATAAAGTATTCTTGGCTGCATGTTCTTCTCATTTAGTGCCCTGAATGTATCTTGCCAGCCCTTTCTGGCTGGCCAGGTCTCTGTGGACAGGTCTGATGTTATTCTGATGGGCTTTCCTCTGTAAGTAAGAAGCCTCTTTGTCCTAGCGGCTTTCAAGGGATTATATCTACAATTATCATTCCTCAATTTGACTACCTTGATGGTTTTTTGGAATCTATAATCTTGGGTGGAGACCGTTTGGCCTCTAGTACATGAACTCTGGTTCCATTCGCGAGATTGGGAAAATTTTCATGATGAACTTGCTCTACTATATCTTCTAGACTTCTTTCTTTCTCCTCCCCTTCAGGGATTCCAATAATTCTGATGTTGGAACGTTTCATGGCATCATTTATTTCCCTGATTCTGTTTTCGTGGTTTCTAAGCTGTTTGTTCCAGGCTTCCTCCTGATCCTTTCTCTCTATCTGTTTGTCCTCCAGATCACTAATTCTATCTTCTGTCTCATTTGCCCTAGCTTTGAGAGAATTTAGATTAGATTGGAACTCATTGAGAGCATACCCCTCAGCCCAGGTAGCTTTCAGCTCTGCCCTAACATTGTGAACATCATCTCTTGTCGCTTTCAGTTCTGCCCTAATCAATTCTGTTTGGTCATCCATGGCTTTCTCCAACCTAGCTATTGCCTGGATAATTGTTAGCCTGAGTTCTCTTTCTGACATATTGTCTATGTTGATAGCCATTAGCTCTGTTTCAGAAGGCCCATCCTCTGTATTTTTCTTCTGTTGGGCATTCCTCCTCCTAGTCATTTTGGTGAGAGATGACTGAACGGATGTAGCTGGATATATCGACCATGGTGCAGTCAAGGTGCATCCTGGAACGGTTCTGAGCAATCAGGATTCTCCACCCAAATGAGAGAAAAAAGAAAAGAAAAAGAAAAAAGAGAGAGAGAGAGAGACTAAAAAAAGGGAAGATAAAAGAGAAGGTTCAGCCCAAATGGACCCCAAGGTAAGATTTATGAAGTATACAAACAAAAATAGACAAACAAAAAGACTGCCCACTGGCATCTTCTGCCCCTGTAGAGATCCAGATGTGCATAATTCTGATCTCAGGCTGATTTCATGGGTGATTGGATTTCTTTGGTAGGTAATCAGCTCACTTTAGGGTACAGGTTGAAACGGCGCCTCCTCCTACTTCCCCGCCATCTTGTCCCCCTCTGTATTAGTTTTCTATTGTTGCCATAAAACATTACCACAAACTTAGTGTATTATTTTAAATATAAAACATTTACATTATTTCACAATTATCCAGGTTAGTTTGACATAGATGTCATTTGCCATGACCCAAAATGTTGGCAGAGCTGTATTCCTTTCTGGAGGCTCTAGGGGAACATCTCTTTTTTGCTCATAAAGAATTAAATTCTTTTTTATATCTTCTATTTCTTTGCTCACAATTTCAGTTTTAATTAGGTTTTTAAGAGTGATGACTCTTTTAAGCCTTTTTTATAATAGCCTTTTGAAAGTCTATCACATATTTACAGCATCTGTCATCTCATCATTGGTGTCTGTTGACTCCCTTTTTCCATGCCTTTGAGAATTTCATGATTTCTTACATGCTGAGTAAATTTGGTTTGTATACTGGACATTACATATTATTTTTATTATGATATGGAAACCTCATATAGCTATGTCATGCATTCTGTCTGTTTTTTCATATCTGCGTTTAGTACTAGAGAGAGTTAGAATGTATGTACTCTATCTTACTTGGAACCAGGACTATACCATATAAATTTTTATGTTTAGTAATAATTTTTAATTTTTAAAGAAAAATCACAAATTTATGGAAAAATTGCAAAGACAGTATAATGAATTTTCCCCCTGATTTATTTGAGGGTAAGTTGATAGTTTAATGACCCATCCATCCTATGGTAAGCAGAATTTTAAGATGGCTCCTACAAATTTCACCTCCTGGTGTTACTCCTACCCTTATGTTACATTACATGACAAAAAGGAGATTACCTTTTTTGGAATCTATAATCTTGGGTGGAGACCGTTTGGCCTCTAGTACATGAACTCTGGTTCCATTCGCGAGATTGGGAAAATTTTCATGATGAACTTGCTCTACTATATCTTCTAGACTTCTTTCTTTCTCCTCCCCTTCAGGGATTCCAATAATTCTGATGTTGGAACGTTTCATGGCATCATTTATTTCCCTGATTGGACCTAATCTAATCACACAAGTCCTTAAAAGGGAGAGCGCTATATTTGCCTGTTGGCAGAAGTTAAAGTCAGAGAAGTTCAAAGCATGATAATGCTTGGACACATTACCATTGTTGGCTTTGAAGATGGTATTGGCCAACTGCAAGGATCACAGAGAAAACTGTAGGAGCTGAGAGCAATGTCCTGTCAAAAGTCAGCAAAGAAATGGGGTTATCAATCCTACCACTCTAAGGATTTGAGTTCTGCTAACAACCTGAATAAAGTTGGAAGGCGATTCTTCCCAGTCCTCCAGATAAAAGCCCAGGACAGTCAAAACCTTCATTTCAGCCTCATCAGACCCTAAACAGGAAACTAGCCAAGACTACTGACCTACAGAATTGTGAGCTAATAAAGGGTTGTTGTTTTAAGCTGCTCAATCTATGGTAATCTGTTACACAGAAGTAGAAAAATGAATATAACCCCAAACATCTTTTCTGCACATTTCCCACAAACACAGACACTTTCCTACATAACCACAATACAATTATCAAAACCAGAAAATTAATGTTGATATATTATTAGCATCTAAACTCAGAACCCAATAAAATTTTACCAGTTATTCAACATCTTTATAGAAAAAGTACATTCCAGTTCAGAGTCACATATTGCATTTTGGTCAAACTTCTTTATTATCCTTCAGTATAGAATATGCCCTCAGTTTTTCCTTGACTTTAATGAAGCTATAGTTCAGTTATTTTCTACAGTGTCTTTCAACTTGGTTTTGCCTGCTATTTCTTTTTTTAATATTATCATTATTATTTTTTAAAGATTTTATATATTTATATATTTATATATCTCTCACTCATTAATGAGAGAGAGCATGAGAGAGGAGAAGGTCAGAGGGAGAAGCAGGCTCCCCAAAGAGCTGGGAGCCTGATGCGGGACTCGATCCTGGAAGTCCGGGATCATGACCTGAGCGGAAGGCAGTCGCCCAACCAACTGAGACACCTTGCCTGCAATTTCTTGAATGGATTCAGGTTATATATCTTTGGCAGGAATATCACAAAAACATTGCTTTGATATTCTATTTTTATCCCATCAGGTGACACAATATCAATTTGTCCCATTAATTACAATGTCCTCTTTGACCATTTGTTTAAGGTGGTGCCTTCTGGGCCATTCCAGTGTCTTTTTCCTTTGTAACTATTAAGTATTTTATGGGTAGGTATTTTGAAATTACATAAATATTTATTTGTGTATTTATTTATTTAGATAATGAATCATATTTTCTTTCTTTTAATTCAATGCATTACATTACATTCTATCATTTATTTTAGTACTCATATTGTCCTCTATGTTATTTGTAGGAGCTCCTTCAGACTGGCTTCTGTGTCCTTTTGGTATGCCATCATTTTTTTGAGCACTTGCTCAGATTCTAAAATCTTGCTCCAGTCTCCCACACATTGCCTCCATATGGACATTCCCTTCAACCAGATAGAAAGAACCCAATACTCCTTACCCGGCTAGTCTTCTACCTAGGAAGCCCACTTTACCATTCTTAGACAATAACTCTCTTCAATGATCCACTCTCCCAAGATGGATGCCTTTTTCACCATGCTCAAGCCAACAAAACTCTGTTCTCTCCTACCTTGCTTTTCCCCATCCAATGGTATTATGACTGAATTGTCCAGGAAGAGAAGGGCTGAGGAAAAGGAAAACAAATAGCTTTAAAAAAAGTCATCAATTTTTTTTCATTATGTTAAGTGTACTCTTTAAACCCCATCACCTTTTGCAGCCATCCCTCCATCCACTTTCCCTTTGGTAACCTTCAGTTCTCTATATTTAAAAGACTGTTTCTTGGTTTGTCTCTCTCTCTCTTTTTCTCATTGATTGTTTTGTTTCTTAAACTCCATATGAATGAGATCATATTGTATGTGTCTCTTACTGATTTATATCGCTTAGCATTCTACTCTCTAGCTCCATCCTTGTCATTGCATATGTCAAGATTTTTTTTATGACTGAATAATAGTCAATGATGTATATCATTGTGTATATATATGAGTAATATTCAATCATATATATATATATATCATTGTGTATATCTTTTTTAAAAAATATTTTTAAAATTTATTTGACACAGAGAGAGAGAGAGAGCACAATTAGGTAGAAAGGCAGGCAGAGGGGGAGGGGGAAGCAGGCTCCCCGCAGAGCAGAAAGCCTGAGGCAGGGCTCGATCCCAGGACACTGAGATCAGGACCTGGCCAAAGGCAGAGGCTTAATCCACTGAGCCACCTAGGTCCCCCTCATTGTGTATATTCTTTATTTCTTCTTTATTCATTTATCAGTTGATGCATACTTGAACTGTTTCCATAATTTGGCTATTGTAAATAATGTGGCTATAAACATAGAGGTGCATGTATCCCTCTGAATTAGTATTTTTGTATTTTTTGGGTAAATACCCAGTAGTTTGATTACTGGTGCACAGGGTAGTTCTATTTTTAATTTTCTGAGGAATATTTATGCTATTTTCCAGAGTGGCAGCACCAGTTTGTAATCCCACCAACAGTGCATGAGGGTTCCCCTTTCTCCACACCCTCAACAACACTTGGTTTTGTGTTGTTGATTCTAGCCATTCTGACAGGTGTGAAGTGATAGGTCAACATGGCTTTGATTTGTATTTCCCCGATGATGAGTGATGTTGAGCATTTTCTCATGTGTCTGTCGGCCATCTGGATGTCTTCTTTTACTCTTCATGTCTTCTGCTGATTTTTCAGTTTTTTTGTTTGCTTAGTTGTATAAATTCTTTACATATTTAAGATACTAACTCATTATTGGATATGTCATTTCAAATATCTTGACCCATTCTGTAGGTTGTCTTTCAGTTTTATTGACTTTTTTCTTTGCTGTGAAGAAACTTTTTATTTTGATGTAATCCCAATAGTTTATTTTTGCTTTTATTTCTTTTATCTCAGGAGACCTATCTAGAAAAATGTTCTATGGCTGATGTCAGAGAAATTACTGCCTGTACTCTCTTCAAGGACTTTTATGGTTTCAGGTCTCACATTTAGGTATTTCATCAATTTAGAATTTATTTTTGTGTATGGTGTAAGAAACTGGTCCAGTTTCATTCTTCTGCATGTTACTGTCCAGTTTTCCTGACACCATTTGCTGAAGAAACTGGTTTTTTTTTCCATTGGATATTCTTTCTTGTTTTGTCAAAGACTAGTTGACCATATAGTTGTGGATTCATTTCTAGGCTCTTTGCTCTGTTCCATTGATCTATATGTCTGTTTTTGTGCCAGTACTATACTGTCTTGATCACTAAACCTTTGTCAGAATGGCTAAAATCAACAAGTCAGGAAATGACAGATGCTGGCGAGGATGCGGAGAAAGGGGAACCCTCCTACACTGTTGGTGGGAATGCAAGCTGGTGCAGCCACTCTGGAAAACAGCATGGAGGTTCCTCAAAATGTTGAAAATAGAACTGCCCTATGACCCAGCAATTGCACTATTGGGTATTTACCCTAAAGATACAAACGTAGTGATCCAAAGGGGCACGTGCACCTGAATGTTTATAGCAGCAATGTCCACAAAAACCTTTGTAACATAACTTGAAGTCCAGAATTGAGATGCCTTCAGCTTTGCTTTTTTTTTTTTTCAATGTTGCTTTGGCTATTTGGGGTCTTTATACACAAATTTTAGGACTGTTTCCTCTAGTTCTGTGAAAAATATCATTGGTATTATGATAAAGATTGCATTAAATGTGTAGGTTGATTTGGGCAAAATGGACATTTTAACAATTTTTTTCTTCCAGTTCATGAGCATGGAATGTCTTTCCATTTCATTCTGTCATCTTGAATTTCTTTCACCAGTGTTTTATAGTTTTCAGAGTAGAACACTTCTACCTCTTTGGTTATGTTTATTCCTAGATATTTTATTGTTTTTGGTGCAATTATAAATGGGATTGTTTTCTTGATTTCACTTTCTACTCCATTATTAGTGTATAGGAATGCAACACATTTCTGTAATTGATTTTGTATGCTGCAGATTAACTGAATTCATTTATTAGTTCTAGTAGTTTTTTGGTGGAGTCTTTAGGGTTCTCTATATAAAGTATCATGTCATCTGCAAATAGCGAATGTTTTACTTCATCTTCACCAATTTGGATGCCTTTTATTTCTTTATGTTGTCTCATTGCTGTGGTTAGGACTTTCAGTACTATGTTGAATAAAAATGGTGAGTGGATATCCTTGTCTTGTTCCTGACTTTAGGGGAAAAGCTCTCAGTTTTTCCCCATTTATTATAATATTC
Source organism: Mustela erminea (assembly GCF_009829155.1). Taxonomy (NCBI): domain Eukaryota; kingdom Metazoa; phylum Chordata; class Mammalia; order Carnivora; family Mustelidae; genus Mustela; species Mustela erminea. Next base: position 84,796,166 of record NC_045635.1, on the reverse strand, counting down.
ACTTTGTCTTACTGATGTGACATATCATGTTGATTGTTTCACAAATATTGAACTACCCTTTTAATTCTTTTTTATGACTGAATTGTGTGAATATATTACAAGCTAAAAATATAAAATATGTTGTGTTTAAGTTAAATGCAAATGTAAATAGAACTTACGTGTTGTGAAGCTTCTCGGGAAACAGTACCTGATCACAAACTGATCACCATCTTCATAAGCAGGTGAAGATATCTCTGTCAGTAACTCCATTACAATGAAGTTAAGGTTACTTTTGACTATATGTAAGCAGAATAAGAAGGAGTCAACAAAATGTCTTCTGCGGGGCACCTGGGTGTCTTAGTCAGTTAAGTGTCTGCCTTTGGCTCAGGTCATGATCCCGGGATCCTGTGATCCAGCCTTGGTGTCTGACTCCCTGCTCAGTGGGGAGTCTGCTTCTCTCTCTTCCTCTGCCCCTCCCGCTGCTGGTATGCACATGCTCTTTCTCAAAGTAATACAGAAAGTCTTTTCTTTTTAAAAGACTTTTTTTATTTATTTGAGGGAGAGAGAGAGACCGAGCATGAGAAGGGGGAAGGTCAGAGGGAGAAGCAGACTTCCTGCTGAACAGGGAGCCTGATGCTGAACTTGATCCTGGGACAGGATCATGACCCAAGCCAAAGGCAATCGTTTAATCAACTGAGCCACCCAGGCACCCCAAAATACATAAAATCTTTAAAAAAAATTTCTGCTCCCAACTCTGGGCAGAAAGAAGGTGTATTTGTAAACCAATAAACAAATGGTTTCTTCCGAGCTTCCAAGATTCCTGGAGATGCACAATTAAACATTAATAGAGGTCACTGTGGCAGAATGAAGGTGGGTGCCTGACTGCTATTCTACCACCTAACTTCCTGAGAAAATAGTCCTTCCCTTCCACACACACACTAGAAAGACGAAAGAGACAAACCACCCTTTGTTAAGGATCATAAGAATGGTCGAGGCCCCATGTGTCTTAGTGATTATCAGTGACAGAGATGGGAGGGAGTTCACTTCCAGCTCGCATGGTCTCAGATGCTGTGTGGTCAGAGCTGGGCCTCAAGGAATGAGCAGTTCAAGGATCTAGGAGGAAGAGGAAGACAAAACAAGGAAGGGAAAGATTTAACGTCAACTCATAAACGCTCTTTCATCCCCTATTAGGTCTTCCTTACCAGTCATATTAATTCCTCTTCTCCCTTATGGGTGAGGATGCTCCTGCTTTATTCAAAAACCTGTAACAACCTGCCTGAAGGCACTTGCAAGGGAGATAAATTGTCTTCATTCTCTCCCCTATTGTGTTGTAGACATGCTCATTTTCTCTAAATCTATAACTAGAGACAAATCCCAGTATGCCAGATGGGAGGGAGGACACCCCAATTATAAAAATCAAATGAAGAGTTCATACACCAGATGAATTGTAGGCTATTAAATATATATATAAATATATATATTAAATATATATAATATATTAAATATATATTATTAAATTATATATAATATAAATATATTAAATTATAATATATTTATATATTAAATATATTAAATATATATTAAATATATATTTATATATATCTCTCTCCTTAAATTTAAGAAGTATAGGTACTTCTTAATCTTAATCTTTTTAATCTCCTATTATATCTATCTAGATCTAGATAGATCTATCTATAGATAGATATATAGATATCTATATATCTATTATATATATAATAGGAGATTTAAGAAGTATCTATGTCAAGTACCTATGTCAATCTCTTTTTTAGTTGAGGTCCAAAGATAATAGGTTTCAATTACCGCCAAATTCCCAAGTGTAAAACAAGGTGATGAAAACAAGTCATGCAAAGGACTTGGATGAGTACTGAGTTGGTTACCCTTAGATAACTACACATTTTCAGCCTATAAAAGGGATTTGAGAAACCAAAAAGATTATTGGAGATTATAAGAGGATTTCTAGTGAGAAGTGTTGGCATTTCATGAGTGCTTCCATTATAGAGAAGGAGTAAGTGTTTTTTGTCACCTCACACCAAAGGCAAAAAGCCTTTAGGTCTATTCAGAATAGACTATTAATAGGTCTATTCAGAGTCCCTGGAACTTGTTAACACTTCAGGCATCTAACTCATCCCTGAGAAATCTAAAATGTAAGACCAGCTAGCTACTTTGACATAAAACTGAAGAACATTTAGGGAGAGACTGAACTTGAATTTGGGAGTTAAATTGCATATATGATGTGTGAGTGGTTCCCATAGGCATAACATGGGCTATACAGGAGACAGAACTAGCTTGTGGAGGTCATTGATCTATGTCATGATAGTCTTCTGGAGGAGCAAAGAAACCTTAGCAGAAGCAACCTGGATATACTGCTGGAAGTTTAAAAGCTAATGATGGAGGGACGCCAGGGTGTCTCAGTCAGTGAAGCATCTGCTTTTGGTTCAGGTCATGATCCCAGAGTCCTGGGATTGAGTCCCACATCAGGCTCCTTGCTCAGCGGGGAGCCTGCTTTTTCCTCTGCCAGCTACTCTCCTTGCTTGTGTTTTCTCTCTCTCTCTTTCTGACAAATATATAAATAAAGTCTTTAAAAAATGAAGACTAATGAAGGAATCAAAAGTGACTAGCTCAGGAATATGCATTTGCCCATTTCAAGAAAAGAGCAGGTAAGAGATTCTCAACAATGGGGCACTCCCTATAGAACCCATAAATGAACTACATAAAGGAAGGAGTTAACTTTAAATACCTTCACAGCCTGGAAAGTGCCAGTAGTAGATGGCCATAACAGTACCTGTTACATAAGACCTTAATTTCTTATTGTCTTCCTGCCTTCATCGAATGGAAACTGTTTTTTGTTTGTTTGTTTGTTCTTAAAGGTTATTTATTTATTTATTTATTTATTTATCTTAAAAGAGATAGAAGTTTATTGACTACACCACAAAGGAGTGGTGGGCAGGACAGCAAAGGAGAGGCTGTCTGCCTAAAGTTTATTTATTTAAGCCATCTTGACACTGAACATGGGGCTTGAACTCCTGTCCCTGACGTCAAGAGCTGCATATTCCAACTTAGTCACTCAGACAACTTGAATGGAAACTGTTTTGTGACTTGAACTGACAGGAGGATTTTTTAAATTATAAGACAAGCAGGAAAGTCATGAGATATACCCTAGATTTCACTCAAGACACAGAAGAAGAACTGGTGCCAAAGGGCAGGCTTGCATGGGTAGCAGGTGGAAAAAATGTTTTATTATTGTCTCCTACAAATTCTACTTGTTCAATGGATTGGCTACATTGACAACAATCTTGAGAATATGTGTGAGAATAGATTCTAACAATATTAGATAAAGGTGGAAAGGGACATAATTTTAGCTACTTTTGTCAGGCATGCTTTCAAATCAAGTCTACAGCATTTGTTATCCCCTCTGCTTGGAAAACTTTACCCTCAAATATCTGCCTAGGTCACTCTCTTAAGTCCTTCACATGTTTTCTCCTGAACCTTCTCTTGTTTTTCCAACAAGAATGCAAGTTTCATGAAGACACATACATATATATATAGTTACTGTTATACTTAGTGTTGTGATTCCCTGACACTTAGAGCAGCACTAGGTATATAGTACATGTAAAATAAATTCAGCTGAATTTATCAATATCTGTGCACGTAGTGGAGATTTTAAATTCAATGTGCTATCTCATTAAGCTGGACTCTAATTGTTTGCTTAGTTGGTTGACTGAACTATGGTCTCCTGATGGATCACACTAAAAAAAGTTGGTGTATCAGGAACTGCTAATGAGGTGCCTGGGTGGCTCAGTCAGTTAAACATCTGCCTTCAGCGCAGGTCACGATCCCAGGGTCCTGGGATCCAGCCCCATATCAGGCTCTCTGATCAGTGGGGAGTCTGCTTCTCTCTCTCCCTCTGACCCTACCCATTCTCCAACCCCCCCATTATGCTCTCTCTCTCACAAATAAAAAATAAAATCTTTTTTAAAAAAGAAAATTTCTAGTATGATGTAAATAATCTGAAGAATTATGGAAAAGGAAATGTTGGAATGTGATTATCATGTAATACTCATCTACTCCCTAACTATTTCTAAAGAGAGGGCTAGAAGATGTCATCTTTAACAGGAAATTGAGAAATAAATAGTAAAGCACATTTTGAAAATATTATAATGGCGATCATCATTAGACTGAGGATGCCGGCAGTGATTCTTAAACTTGACATAGCCTCTTGGTTTCAGTAGAGATGCCAGGATCTCAGGGTAGGATGAATTAAGAAGTTGCATTTAACCACCAAAGACAAGGAAAGCTTAGTTACCTTTACATGTATCAAGAATATCATGGTAGTGAGAGACTGCGGACTCCGAGAGACAAACGAGGGTTTTGTAGGGCATGGGAATAGGGGGTAGGGTGAGCCTGGTGGTGGGTGTTGTGGAGGGCATGTATTGCATGGACCACTGGGTGTGGTGCATAAACAATGAATTCTGGAACACTGAAAAGAAATAAAATGAAAAAAAAGAGAATGTCATGGTAGAATAGTTTGAATTAGGAAATTTTGTCAGTATCTAACTGATCCTGTGAAACTATGGCAGAGAGCATATACATGTTTAACAAATTCTGTTGCATTTCATCCTGGGTTCATACTTATAGGTTGCTTTTCTCAGACAGCTATGCAGTTGACTGATTTGTGGTCATTGGAATGTGAGCAGAAAACTCCAGCATAATCTCCCATGATCCCTCTCTATTCTTCTTTCTTCCAGTTGCATGTAAATACCCCAGGCAACCTTGAAAGTCACATGTTGAAGATGGTGGATGTTCCTGCCATGTTCCTGCCACCTTGCTCTCTGAATGACAGCATAGAACAGATCCCACTCTCTCCCATCTGTATTGCACTGGTAGCTGAGTGAGAAATTTTTAGTTTGCTAAGCCTCTGAGGTATGAGAAATATTTTTTAAAAGTACTTAGCATATAATAAAAAATAAAAACAAAAATAAAGCTACTTAGCCTATGTGATGAACACTGAGTAATGTATAGTATTGTTGAATGACTATACTCTAAACCTGAAACTTATAAAACACTGTACATTAGTTATACTGAAATTAAAGAAAAATAAAAAACCAAAGAGAAACAGAGAAGGAAAGAAAGAAGAAAAGAAAGAAAGAACAAACCTCCAGAACAATAAACTTAAGCTACTTACGTAGAAAAAGTACTTGACATATAAGTATTACCAGGAGAACATAGATAGGTGGCCCGCTAAATTACTATTTGGTTTGGGTTACCTTAAAACCCTAAGTATAGCAAGCAGAGGGCTGATATGAGCCACTAGATAGTCTGGATTCTCTCTTAATTAACATACCTGAATCAGTTGAAATACTATTCCCAGAACCCCTTGAGTCAGGCAGGGCCTTGCCATAACATCACAAGTATGTACTATGAATATTCTTCTTCCTCAAAGGTCTTGCAGCCAAAGTGAATATTGATCCTACCTGATAGATGAGAAAGCTGAGACTCAAAAGTTTTCCAAGATCACATACCCCGTAAATAGCAGACCTGGGATTCTAGCTCGTATTCCATATTCTTAGATGACAAGACTGGTTGTTACAAACTTCTGTCATATGGTCCATATACCTAGTCATGTCTTGGTGGAAGTTCATTCAACAACACTTCTTAATAGGAAGGGATGCCTAGTTCTGGAAGGCATTAATTTGCCGATTTCCAAGTTAGCATAACATAAATAAATGAGAAAATACATTGAGTGACATAGTTCTTCTTTTTCAGATTTGACATATCAACTTTATCATATATTAAAAGGCTTTTTTATGTCTAAATATGTCCATGCTACTGTTTATATATTTTTCTATTATTGGGAGATGACCAAACTATTTTATTTATTTGTGGTAAATTGTTCCATCTGGCTATTGATATTTTCCTTTTCAATATCCCAGAAAGAAACTCTAAGCCCCTTAGTATTTACACCTCATTCCCATCTCCTCCCAGCTACTAGCACTATTCTACTTTTTGTCTCAACAGATTTGTCTATTCTGAATATTTCTTATAAATGAAATCATATAATATGTGGCCTTTTGTGTTTGGCTTTCATTTAGAATAATGTTTTCAAGGTTTATCCATGTTGTAGCATTTACCAGGACTTCATTCTTTTTTATATATATTGAATAATACTCTGTTGTATAAATATACCACATTTTGCTTATTAGTTTGTCAGTTGATGGACCTTTGGGTTGCTGGCATTTTTTTTCACTATTATGAATATTTGTGTACAGGTTTTGTGAACATAGGTTTTCAGTTCTCTTGAGTATATTCTTACAAAGGAGCTGCTAGGTCACATGTATCTCTATGTATAACTTTTGGAAGAATTGCCCAGCTGTTTTCCATGGCAACAGCATGGTTATATATTCCCACCAGCAATGTATGAATGTTACAATTCTCCATATCTTCATCAACACTTCTTCTTTTTTTTTTTAAATAATAGCCTTGCTAGTGGATGCAAAGTGCCTAGGGGACACAACCGCAGTGGTTCTGCTATTGTCTAACCTTTCTGCAGAAACTGGTCCTCCTGACTAGTCTACTACTAGATTAGGTTATGCAATTCACTTGGAAATGTTTGACCTAATGGTCAGAATTTATATTTTACATTGTTCTCTACACAGGTCCTGCTGCTTTCCAAATGCAATTCTTGGACCCTGGTGTCCTTCTCAGTTATCCTTATCAGAAAGAATCTGAATAGGTCATTTACATGAAGCTATACTTGACTAATTGTGAGAGTATGACGAACTTCCAAAAATGAGAAGAAGAGAGAAGACATTCTATGTGAAAGATTCACAGAGTTTTCAGTTTATGGAGACCCCTGGGGCTTTGTCCTTGAGTACTGTGACAAGATAACTGTTTTCTTGTTTTTCCTTACAAGAAACACTGTCCCTATTTGCACTATTAATATAGCTATTCTTACCAAACTGATCTACAGATTCAAGCCAATTCTAATAAGAATCTTGCAGGCTTAAAAAAATGATCAGCTGATTCCAAAGTTTATATGAAAATTCAAGGGACCTAGAATATCCAAAGCAATTTTAATAGAGAAGAACAAAGTTGCAGGAGTTTCCCTACCTAGCTTTGATACTTACTATAAGGTGACAGCAATCAAGATATTTTGATACTGGTGAAAAGATAGACATATAGATGAATAGAAAGTACAAAAGTACTGACATATATATGAATACATGATTTTTGACAAAGGTACAACATATAGGAAAGAGAAAGGAAAATCTTTTCAACCAATGGTGCTGTATTAGTAGAATATCAATATGGAACAAAATGAACACCAGAGTTTACTTCATACCTTACACAAAAATTAACATGAGATGGTTCATAAAACAAAATGAAAAGCCTAAAACTATAAAACTATTAGAGTAAAATATAGGAGAAAGTCTCACAAACTTGGATTAGGCAACACATTATTTAAATAGAACACAATTATAAAAGGAAAAGTGGATTAAATGGGCTTCATGTAAATTTAAAACTTTTGGTCTTTGAAAGAAACCATTAAATAAATGAAAAGGCAAACCAAGACTGAGAGAAAAATTTGCAACATATGTATCAAAGAAATTGAATATAGAATTTATAAAGAAATCTTGCAACTTAGTAGTAAGAGGATGAACAACAAAATTTTAAAAATTAATAAAATATTGGGGTACCTGGGTGGCTCAGTCGGTTGTGTCTGCCTTCAGCTCAGGTCATGATCCCAGGGACCTGGGATTAAGCCCGAAGTTGGGCTCCCTGCTCAGCCGGGAGTCTGGTTCTCCCTCTCCCTCTGCACCACCCCCCCACTCATGCTCACACACTCTCTTTTACATAAATAAAAATCTTTAAAAAAATTAGCAAAATATTGGAACAAATTACTTCACAAAAGAAGACATATGAACAATTAATGAGTATATGAAAAGATGCTGAACATCATTAGTCATCAGAGAAATAAAAATTAGAGCTATAAGATAATATACACCTTTTAAGATGGTTAAAATTTCCAATAGACATATGAGAAGATGCTCAACATCACTCGTCATCAGGGAAATACAAATCAAAACTACAATGAGCTACCACCTCACACTTGTCAGAATGGCTAATATTAACACAAGAAACAACAGGTGTTGGTGAGGTTTCGGAGAAAGGGGATCTTTCTTGCACTGTTGGTGGGAATGCAAACTGGTACAGCCACTGTGGAGAACAGCATGGAGGTTCCTCAAAAAGTTAAAAATAGAGCTAGAATATGATCCAGCAATTACACCACTAGGTATTTACCCAAAGAATACAAAAAACACTATTCAAAGAGATATATGGACCCCAATGTTTATAGCAGTCTTATCTAAAATAGCCAAACTATGGAAAGAGCCCAAGTGTGCATTGACTGATGAATATTTGTCAATGCACCAATATTCTGAGGCACACTTTATGACTTTATTTGTAATAGTCAAAAATGGAAAGTATCTAAGTGTCCATCAAGAGATGAATGGATAAACATTTACTATATCATGGACTACCACTCAGCAGTAGAAAGGGATATGCTATTACTACATGCAAAATCATTATGTTGCATGAATGAAGCCAGGTAAGAATAAAGGAGAGTACATGCTCTGTGGTTCACTTTATATTATTGCATAAAGCGAAATACAATGACAGAAAGCAGACCAGAGGTTGCTTGAGCATGGGGATGGAAGGAGGGCTGAATTACAAATTGGAAGAAAAATACTTTTGGAGATAATGGAAGTGTTTGGTATTTTCATTGTGGTCATGATTTCATAGACTTAAATATATGTAAAACAGATCAAATTGCATGGATTAGGTACTTAAAAAATTTTAATTTATACCTTAATAAAGTTAAATAATTACTCACATTTGGACACAGACTGAAAGAACTGGAAGTGATAACCTGTTTTGGTGTTTTCTCCTTATGATATTTAGTTTGTTTTTGCTTTATTCTTTATAAGTTCATTTTTTTTTTCCTTCCTGGCCTCTTTAAAGATTCCTTCAGTGATATCTTGTTTTCTATTACTTGAGGGTGACAACATATGCTTCTGAACGTCTCTTCTCATAGATCTCCTCTTTCTCTTTTTAATTACTAGGCTTCTATCGCAAGCCTTACTTCAAAATCTATGAAAACATACACATTTTCCTTGAGAAACTAAACGAACACGAACACATAAATGACTGATAAGGATGAATGCATTAATCTTTTTTGTTGTTCCTGGTTGATTCTTTTGTTTCCATATTTATTTTCTTGCCAGCCTCTTTAGGGACATTTCCAACTAATAGATCTCCATCATCACCTTAAAAAGTCAGAATGTGGGCACCTGGGTGGCTCAGTGGGTTAAGCCGCTGCCTTCGGCTCAGGTCATGATCTCAGGGTCCTGGGATCGAGTCCCGCATCGGGCTCTCTGCTCAGCAGGGAGCCTGCTTCCTCCTCTCTCTCTCTCTGCCTGCGTCTCTGCCTACTTGTGATCTCTCTCTGTCAAATAAATAAATAAAATCTTTAAAAAAAAAAGTCAGAATGTACTGCACACCTAGACAGACCCTCCCATGGGATGTGTAAGTTAATGGAAGTGTTCACTAAAATAACTCAGTTCTTGGGATGCCTGGGTGGCTCAATTGGTTAAGTGTCTGCCTTCAGCTCAGATCATGATCCCATGGTCTTGGGATCAGTCCTGCATAGGGCTCCTTACTCAGCAGGAAGCCTGCTTCTTCCTCTGTCTGCCGCTCCCTCTGCTTGCTCTCTCCCTCTCTCTCTGACAAATAAATAGATAAAATCTTAAAAAAAAAAAGTAACTGAGTTCTCCCTCAATCACTTTCTAATTCCATGACTTACTTTTCCTCCTGGCTATTACTTTTTCCAGAAAGTTCTGTTCTCACCCCTCCACCTCTGCTGAAACATCCAGGAAAGTGTGCTTCCTTGTTTGTCTTCAGTCATGTTCTGATCATGGCCCCAAAACTTTACTGCTTGTAGAGAGTTCTGTACTCACACCCCACCATCAGAGAAACTCCCAAGAAAGGGGTCTTAATTTGGTTCTTCAACCAATCACATTGTGACTTTGTTCCCAGACATTTACCACTTCCAGAAAGTTCTGACTTCATCATCCCACACCCTCAGAAACACCATAGAGAGGGGATTTATTTCAGTTCTTCAAAAAATCTTATTCTGAACCCCAACATTACTTCTTTTGGAAAATCTGTCCTCATCTCCCACCACCCCACCACCCCCAAAGAACCCTGATGAGGAGGCTTCCATCAGTTTTCCTTCCACCAGTAAAGTTCTGATCTCACTTTCCACCCACAGATTTTAAAAAATTGGGGCTACCTTAGGAAATCTGGGATTGGTGTATGGAAAGGTATAGTATTGATTTTCAGAAGGACCAAAAGGCCATTCATAAACAGCACTCAATCAGCTAGCCTTTATGAAGTGCCTCTGGGTTCACCACCTTGAATTTCCAGATCAGACTCTCCATCATCCCCTTCCTCTAGACAGTCGGTGAATGATCATTCCAGCTCCAAAATATTGTAAGAGACACAGGGCTCTCCTTAAATGCTTGCCAATTAAACATGCAGGGATTCTGGGTGTGAACAAGAAATAAACAGTGATTTTGTTAATGTATACTACTGGCAATCAGTACACACATATTTCCAAATCATGCCTTGTGGAGGGGATGTGGTAAGGAGATAAGCACCCTGAACCAGGAACTGTGGTCCCCTCTCTATCACAAACTGGCTATGTGACCTTGGGAAAACCATTTCTCTACTTAGTTTCCTCATCTGTGAAACAAAGTTTGAGGAAGTGAGTTTTAAAATTTGTTATTTTTTAAAATAATTTTTACTTAAATTCAACTTAATTAACGTATATTATTAATTTCAGAGGTAGAATTCAATGACTTATCACTTGCACACACCACCTAGGGCTCATTCCATCAAGTGCCCTCCTTAATGCTTATCACCCAGTTATCCCATCCTCCCACCCACCTCCCCTCCAGCAACCCTCAGTTTATTACCTAGAGTAAGGAATCTTACGGTTTTGCCTACCTGTTTTCATCTTTTCCTTCCCTTCCTGTATTGTTCATGTTTTGTTCCTTAAATTCTACATATGAGTGAAATCATATGGTATATGTCTTTTTCTGACTTATTTTATTTAGCATAAAACCTCTAGTTCCATCCACGTAATTGCAAATGGCAGGATTTCATTCTTTTCTTTTTTTAAAAGGTTTTATTAGAGAGAGAGCATGAACAGGGGAGAGGGAAAAGCAGGTTCCTTGCTGAGTGGGGAGCCCCACTTGGGGTTTGATCCCAGAACTCTGGGATCATGACCTGAGCCAAAGGCAGATGCCCAACCGACTTGAGCCACCCAGGTGACCCAACATTTCATTCTTTTTCATGGCAAATATTCCATCATACTGTGTGGGGTGCATAACACACACACCCCACATTCATAGACACATACATACATACATAAAACAGTGGCCTCAGACTAAAGGTGTACATTAGATTTTTTTAAAAGATTTTATTTATTTATTTATTTATTTGACAGATCACAAGTAGGCAGAGAGAGGGATTGGGGGAAGCAGGCTCCCTGCTGAGCAGAGAGCCTGATGTGGGGCTTGATCCCAGGACCCTGGGACCACAACCCGAGACAAAGGCAGAGGCTTTAACTCATTGAGCCACCCAGGCGCCCCGTGTACATTAGATTTACCTGGAAAGTTTGTTAAAAATGGAGATTCTGGAGTGCCCATCTGTGGGTCTGGAGGATAGAAGCCAGATGTTTTACATTCTTAGAAAGCCCCCCTCCCAAGGTGTTTTTATGCCAGTGGTGGACTCATACTCCTTGAAAAACAGTAGGGCATACATATTTAAAATGATATCAGATGTTGAGTTATGAGTTATCCTTGCTCATGGGATGAGAACAACAACAACAGAAAACAAAGACTAGAGATTTTGAGTCCAGGTAGCTAGAAGAGGAAAGGAGTATTAAAAAATAAAGACTAGGGTGAAAGTGGAAGATTGCTTTTTAAACTGCTTTATTAATTTCACTTTATGAAAGGAATAGTTTTTCCTAAAACTGAGTGAAATTGCCCTACTGGACAGAAAATTTTACACTTGAGACAAAACAATACTTAATTACAAACTGGTAAGTGGAAACACCAAAAGCTTTACAGAAAAAGTAAATCACAAAACTACAAGCTTGTAGAGCCGAGGCCACATTAACAACCTCAGAGAAAACCTTAGGTTTCAAGGTATAAGGCAAAAGTCATAATGATTATCAGGTTCAGGAGTCTGGAAGCGCTTATGATGTCTCATTTGCTGCTCCTTAGTCTTTCTCTTGACCTCCATCATCTGCCCTACAAACTTTTCCTCCTCACCTCCCACTTCATTGTGATCAGTATGCCTGCTAGGTATGGCCCACCGAAAATTAGGGACAAGTCGTCTCATTCGCCCCAGCCTGACATTTCTTCCATGCTTCTGGCCTTCACCCCCTTTCGAATTGCGTGATCCCTCTTCATTCTGCACGGGGCCCTGTTCCTCTCCTTCGTTTTCCTGCTGGGCATTTTCCATGTTGACATTTTTCACCACTTGTTTCTGTTTGGACGCCATTGCTCCTAGGAGGTAAGACACCAGGAAAAGCGCTATTTTGGGGGGTGGGGGTGGGGTGGTGGGACGATCAGCACCGAGGACAGAGGCCCTACTATGCACCTTTCAAAAGCCCTGGATTTCAAAGGCTTTTGAAAATTTTACTCTCCCACCGGAGAGGCTCCTTGCACTCTTCAGGGGGATCCCGGTCCGAGCCCTCCCCCGCTCCCTCCCTGTCGCTCCTCTCTCCCCTTCCCCACCAAAGCCCACCATTTTCCCTGCCAATTTCTGCCCAGGCCTCTGCAAGGCATCAAGATGGAGGACAGGCTGGGCGGGGGGCGCGGGGGAGGAGGGAATCTGGGGTCTCAGGGCTTTCCATACTTTCCCCCCGCCCCCCACACTGTACCCGGCACCGACCTGGGCCTATCCTTGCAGTCTCCTCCTCCCGATTCTCGCCGAGAGTGCGCCGCCGCGACACTTAGACTTGCACACCTGCAGAGGGCCGGGGTGGGGACAGCGGGGGCTGCTGCAGCCGAGCGCTCCCCACCGACCCGAAGCTACCCAGCTCCGCCCGGACCCGCCACGGCCGCCTCGCCCCCACACCCAGCCGCCCCATCCCCAGTGCTGACCACCATTTTCCACACCAAGAAGGACGGGGGCGGGGCGGGAGCGCAAGAGGCAGGTGTTTCCGAAGGGTCGTCGCTTCACCGCCGTCCAGCCCTCGGCTTACCGTTTTCTGCGGCCAAACGCGGGTTGCGAGGCGGCGTGAGCGCTGCGAGCGCTGCGGTCCTTGCGCCGCTTCGCTTCGGGGCAGCCGGCCCCCAGCAGGGCTCAGCTGGCCGCGTGGGCTCTCCCACACCCAGACCAGGGAACGCTCCCCCTCCTCCCGGTCCCTTACCTGCTTCCCCTCCGCGTCTGACTCTTCGGGACCGCTTCTGGCCCGCGCGCCCGCACGGCCACCGGGTGTAGACACCGAGAAGTGAGCGAGCGAAGGCCGGCTCTGACGCTACAGCGAGGCGAGCGAGTCAGCGTTGGCGGCTCACGTGAGGCCTTCGTCACCGCGAGTGGCACCGCCCCCATTCCGTGCCGGCTTCTGCCCGCAGGGTGGCGCACAGGCAGTTGGCCAACGCAGCTCCCCTCTGCTGTTGGGTCCTTTTTATTTTATTCATTTATTTGCCAGAGGGGAAAAAAAAGAGCCCAAGTTGGGGGAGCTGCAGGCAGAGGGAGAAGCAGGCTCCTCGCAGAGCAAGGAGTCCCATGCGAAACTGGATCCCAGGACCCTGGGATCATGACCTGAGCAAAGGCAGACGCTAAAGCGACTGAACCACCCAGGACTCCCGAGCCAGGTCCTTCTTAACAGCACCTGTCTGGGCTCTGTGGCTCTCCCTTCTTTGTATATTCCTGGGCGTTTCTGTGCCTGCTGGGGAAAGGCAGTATCTTCTCAGGGGCCTGCTGGCCATTCCCAGTTCTTCCCTGGGGACTTGCCTCTTCCTCTCTTCTGCTCCTGGGATACATCCCTATCTACTCCAGGAGGACGGGGCAAATTTAAGCAGGTGCAGAAAACTCAGTGGTGAAGATAATCACATTTTAGTGCAATATTAAAAAAAAATGCAAGGACATCTATGAGCAAGATGTCCCACCCACCCTGCTGCCAACCTGTGGTCCTCTCGGCTACCAACGCTCACTATTTTCTCTATACCAAATGTGTATGTGGGGTGGGGGGACAAGAAAAGATATGGAATATTTTCTAATTCTTCTTAATATCTTTTTCTTTTGTTGTTCCCTTTTAGTAGAATTGCGTTCTCTTTATAGTTTACATGAACTTTAACTTTTGTTATGGAAAATTTCAAACATATGCAAAAATAAAATGGTATAATGAAAGCCACTGTACTCATCACCTAGCTGAGAAAGTTAACTCATTGCCAGTATTATTTCATGTATCTCCTTACCCACTTTCTACTCTTAGAAATTACTTTTGAAGCAAATCCCGGTCCTAATATTATTTTGCGTGTATTTTCAAAGTACGTGTCTATAAGGACTCTCATGTACTTAATTATATAATTTATATATAATATAATATATATATTTATATCACAATAGCATTTTTACACCTAACAATTGATAATTTCTTAATACTGTTTTATGTCTGGGGTGTCTGGGTGGCTCAGTTGGTTAAGCGTCTGCCTTGGGCTCAGGTCATGATCCCAGAGTCCTGGGATTGAGCCCCGAGTTGGGCTCCCTGCTCAGTGGGGAGTCTGCTTTCCCCTCTTCCTCTGCCTCTCCCCCTGCTTGTGCTCTCTCCATCTCCCTCTCAATTGAATAAATAAAATCTTTAAAAAATACTGTTTTATGTCCAATTCATGTTCAAATTCTCAATTCTGTCATAGTTAAAAAAAATTATTTATTTTTAAATTGTAAGACTTTTTAAAAAAGGTTTATTATTTATTTATTTATTTGAAAGAAAGAGAGACAGCAAGCAGGGGGAGCAGGAGAAGGAGAAGCAGGCTCCCCACAGAGCAGGGAATGGGATATGGGGCCCTATCTCAGGACCCTAAGATCATGACCTAAACTGAAGTCAGATGCTTAAACAACTGAGCCACCCAGGCACCCCGTCATAGCTTTTTTTAAGAAATAGTTTGTTTGGATCATGTTCTGAATAAGACCTAATATGTATTTCTGCCTTCAAGATACTCTTTTTGTCTTTGACTTTGACAATTTGACTATAATGGTTCTTGGTGAGTGTATTCTGCAAGTTCATATCTGATGTTGAAACTTTCTATTGTATTTTTAATTTCAGCTACTGTACTTTTCAGCTTCAGAATTTTTGTTAGTACTTTTAATAATTTCTTCCTGTTTATTTATTTTCTCTATTTGGTGAGCCATTATTCTCCTGGTTTATTTTACTTCTTTGTTCATGGTTTCCTTTAACTTTTTGAGCATATTAAAGACAGTTGACTTAAAATCTTTCCTTAGTAAGTCCACCTTGCTCAGGGACAGTTTCTACTAATTCCGTTTTTGCTGTGAATAGGCCATACTTTCTTTGCATGTTTTACAATTTTGCTGTTGAAACTAAACATTTTGAATATTATAATGTGGCACCTCTGGGAGTCATATTCTTCCCTCTCCTCAGGATTTGTTGCTGGCTATTGTGGGTTGATGTTTGTTTGTTTAGTGACCTTTCTAAATTGTTTTTGTGAAATTTGTATTCTTTTGTTATGTGTACCACTGAAGTCTATTGTCTTAGCTTAGTGATTAGCTGGTGTTTTGACAGCTACCTTAAATACCTGGAGCCACTAAAAGAAAAAAAGGAAGAAACACTCTCACTCTTTGCAGATTGGCCTGTGCTGGGGGACTCATTCACTGCTTGCAGAGGGTTTTCAACCCTCCATTAGCTTTCACTTCCTACTTGCACAGAGTCTGAAGGCCAGCCAGAGGTGTCATGCCTCCTCAGGCCTTGGAAGCACTTGCATCCCATCCTGGGCATATGTGTTGTCTTCTCAGTCTCCCAGTATATTGGGGAACTTTTAAAAGCAGTTATTCTCCCATGTATCTCCTTTTCCAGCCTCTTCCTCCCAGCCTCTTCCTCTCATTCTATTTATTGTTTGTCCTCAGTACTGTCCTTTGCCTCAACCTGCTATGAGTAATATCCAGGCCTTTAAATGCTTTTGACAAAAGGCACTCCATTCCTGGGAAGTTTCTAAGGCAAAATAGAGAGAAAATTGTGCCTTCTATAAGGAGGAGCTGACAGATGGTAGAGACCCACAGACACAATTCTTTGAGAATAAGGTCCGTAATATTTCTTCTGGTACTAGCAACCTTCACTAACTGATCTAGGGTCTTGGGGATGGTGGGCTGGCAACTTAAAATGCCATGGCACTCTCTTACTGCAATCCAGGAGCTTCTCTCTTCAACTAGTTTTCCTTTTGTTGTTGTTTGTAAGTTTTTATTAGATTCCAGAGTCCTGCAAAAGTTGATTCTCACCGTTTTTGGCATGGAAACTTTGAGTTCCTTACTCTGCCATTTTTCGTGGTCTTCTCTCTTTATATTTTTAAATTCTCTACAATGTAATGGCAGTATACAATTACTATAAAAAATTATCCTCTCTAGGGGCACCTGGGTGGCTCAGTCGGCTAAATGTCCAACTCTTAGTATCAGCTCAGGTCATGATCTCATTGGTTGTAGGATCAAGCCCCATTTCTGTCTCTGTGCTCAGTGGGGAGTCTGCTTGATGATTCTCTCCCTTTGCCCTTTTCCCCCACTCATGCATGCACTTACTGAAGACTCTTATGTTGGGATCTCTTTGGTTCCCATTTTTGGCCACCTTCCCCTTTCATGCCATGATCTCTTCTTTAGCAGCCATCTCATCTATACATATATCTTCAGTCGCCATCCACCCATATATGATTCCTGTATTTTCCTCTCTAGCTAAGTCTTTGATATAAATATCTTGCTACATTCTTAACATTCCCACTGGGGTATGCAAAGGTATAAAGAAATCAAGATGGCCTATTATGTTCCCTCCAAAAAAGATCCATTATGTGTTGCCCATTCCAGTTAACATTACTACCTATCACACAGTTAATCAGGAAAGTCACCTGAGAATCCCACTAACACTTCCCTTTTGTACCCCTGCTACCCACCCAATTTTCATATTTTTCATGAGTTCATCTCTTTGTTCATTCATGAATATCTTCATTCATCTGGTAGAGAGAGAAATATTGCTGTATCAGGGGAGAAGGGGGATAATTACACAATCACAGTCCTAGATGGGTTATCATTGCAAAGAAAAGGGGCTACCTTAGTAAGATTTGTCACATGGGAGGAAGTAGCATAGTTGCTGATGTGGGTAATTTGGTAGGTTTGTTGGTCATAACATATAGGCAATCTCTTCTGTGATGGCATCTACTTTTCTAAAGAAAGCAGAAGCCTAAGGAGCACTTGAGAATGTTGAGGTATGAGACAGTGTTGAAGGTTTGTCCAGAGAATAGGTGTTGTGCCATAGTGGTCTCAGATATTGAGAAAGTATATTGAGTGAAAATATGGTAAGGGACACCTGGGTGGCTCAGTTGTTGGGCATCTGCCTTCAGCTCCAGTGGTGATCCCAGGGTCCTGGGATGGAGCCCCGAGCCGACAACAGGCTCTCTGCTTGGCAGTGAGTCTGCTTCTCTCTCTCCCACTCCCCTTGATTGTATTCCCTTTCTTGCTGCTTCTCTCTCACTGTCAAATAAATTAATAAATAAAGTATTTTTAAAAATATGGTAAGATTACTAACCAAGTCTGAGTACTGCTCCTTATCCTGCATTAGCTTCTCTTTAACCTTAACTCCCACAACTCTCCTACTTTTTCCACCAGGATCCAGCCACACAGTTTTTTTTTTTTCTTCCTTTTCAGGAACAAATCATGCTCACTCCCACTTCAGAGTCTGCTGTTCAGTAGTCTAACTTCAAAAGATTTTTATACACACACAGCTCTTTCTTGTCCTCCAGTTCTCAGATGAAAAGTCATGTCCATAACATGGCCTTCTCTAGTGATAGGCACGGTACAACTCCAGGGATCATGGTGCATATTGTAGTCTAAATACATGATGGTCTTTCAAGTTTTACACTGAATGGCATTGGACATCCTTCACTGCCCTTCCCGTAAATGTAATTTTCTATCCCACTTCCCTTTCTTATTTTCTTTGTGGCACTTTTCACCCACTGAAATTAGATTGGTTATTGTTTATTTTATGTGTCCAAAAGAGAATATAAGCCCCCTAAGGGGAAGGGTCTTTCCTCTCTTGTTGCCTAGCAGCTAGCCTGGTAGGCAAAGAGTAAACAATAAACAAGTGCCGCATGTATGGATTGTTATCTACCAAATACACCAGAACAGAAATAGGTACTTAAAGTTGAATGGCAAAACCATTGATGGTGGAGTCTAAGATCACAGTATACAAAATATTTAAAGAATTCTTGGACAGGATGTATTTAGCAGTTTTTAAAATAGAGTAAACATCAGAATCTACCAGGGAAATTGTTGAAAATACAGATTCCTGATCCTCAAACCTCAGGGAAAGGATTCAGCAGGTATGTGGTGAGGTCTCAGAAGTTGCAATTTTAACAAGATCCAGGTGACTCTATTAAAGGTAGCCTGCAGCTCATGCTTAGACCAAAACACACCTTTAAAAATGGTGTTTTCCTAGGGAAAATTGCTTCTATACCATTAATCTGTTATCTCTCATGCAGAGTTCTGATATTTTAATTTGAGTACTGGAGTATTTAGTGGGAAATCAACCACCTAGGACCTCAGATTGCTTTTCCAGGTGGGATCTCATTTAACTTTTGATAAACAATCCGGGTCCATTGCATCCAATTTTTGTTTTTGAGCTTTTCAAACTATTTGTAAGGATTGCTTTTTTATGATTTCTACTCTTTCTTAGATGTCTTCAAAAGAATAAGGGGGAAATTCATATCTTATTTTTACATAGAATAAGCCCATACTGTCTTGCACACACCACCACATGGGAGAACTGTGCCTTTTTGTAAAATTAACAGGTGGGATCTCATTGATTTTAATTTTCCCGTATCTTAAAAGCACTTTGCTATTCATCATCCTAAGAATTATTTCATATTTAGTTAATTGTTCCTAGCTCCACTAAAAAGACTAAAAAAAAAATAGAGAAAAAAAGCAAGAATGATGGAATAGCTTATATCAGGAATGATGCAATACTAAAATAAATAATACCATATCACCATTTAGGTTTTTTTTTTACTGCACTGTCCAAAGTATTACAGCATCTTTCAAAAACATATAGAAGAAATTAAGAAATTAAATTGATCTTTTAATTTATTTAATCCAGCTTTTACTGAGTTTTTTTTTTCATTTTTTCTTCCCATACTGGCAAAGAAAAGTAAATTGACAGAAGAATTCATTTTACAATTAGATCAAAAAACAGAAGTACAGTGACAACAATACTCTAGATGTCATTATTGATAGTGAAATTGATATCTCAAACTATGAGTATTTAAATGTTGATATCTTAATTGAATTTTTTTCCAACCCAAAAATCAATTGGTAAATCGTGTACTTCTAAGGACCAAAATGATAAATGGTGTTCTTAGTTTGTCACTTGTCATACAATATGTTACAAAAAGAAGTAGGGACATCCCAATATGCTCAAATGATATTAGACAATTTTCTGTCATTTTTTATGATATTGGATATTTAATATATGTCTAGTATTTAATCAGTAATTTTTCTAAGTGAACAAATGCTGAATTCAGGTGAGAAGAAGGAAATAGGTCATGTAGAAATGAAAAAAAATCACTGGACTCGTCATTCTAATTGGTGTTTATCAATCTGAAAATGAAAATATTTTGCAATTATGGAACAAAGAAGATGGCCATCCTCCCTTCAACAAAATTATGAGCTGTCAGTGTTTTGAAAAGTTTTCTGTTTTGGTGACATAAGTACAAGAAGAACTAGAAATAAGATAGGGCAGAATTTATTGGGGATACAAGTGAGCAAGAAGTGAGAAATCAATACCTACAGATGGATATATTCCAGGTTCAGGCATGAGAACTGGTGAGGAGTGAGCTGTTCACTCACACAGCTGTTCAAAGGATGATGTCCTTTTTGAGTACACACACTTTCAATGCTAGGAAAATGTGGAATACAATTTTAGTTTGATATATTTAAATTCTTGTTAAATTATCTGATTTAGTTGTCCTTACCTCTTTATTTTTACTTCTGTGAATTATTTATAAAGTAATTTAATACACAAAACAGCAAATGGGAATTTTTTACACAGAAGGTGTGATTCTGTCCTGGTATTCTAAGGCTTAATATCTTTAATGCTCCTGAGTGGCTGGGAGAACTTAGTATTTTTATCTTGTTTAACGGATGAAGCTGGGGTAAGGGAAGTTGTGGAATTATTCTTAAAAAATATACTGTAAGCCCTAAGGAGTGATTGTGGAAGCAGCCGAAATGTCAATAGCGTTCCTGTTCTAGGGCTGTTGAATGCAAAAGTCCGATAAGAGCAGGATCCCAGGATCCCCAAGGGCAGGGCACAAGTTAGGAGCTATGAAAGAATGTAACCCTCAATCCCCCTTTTCTGTACCTAGCGACTGCTAACCCAAATATCCAGCTTCTCCCTTGTCCCATGACTGCATACCTAGGCGCCAGGGAGAATGCAAGCCTGCTTCGAGAGATATTTGCCATCCTTTTGTACTTCTTTCCCATGCTTTGGGGCACCTGTCCTTGATTTTTTGATTAAAAAAAAAAAGGTATGTGTAGGTTCAGCTGCTGCTGCTGTCTCTTGCAGAGGCAGCCCTGCACAGCTGCTCAGTTTGGTGTCTGAGAACTTTATTTCAGTGCGCCAGGACAGAAGTGACCGCTCCAAAGTGTCTTCATGATAGGACCTCCTGATTCTCATTTCATTGTATCTGTTTAGCCAAGTCAATATTCACACTTGTGCTTTCTTATCACCTTCCATGGCTCCAGATTGAAGTTCACAAACTTTTCTCATGTTACTGTAGAAGTCAAAATAAGACAATTGAAAAGCTTTTGTAATAGAAGGGTAGGGGAAGATTTTCTTCCCCTGAGACTCAACTGCAGGATCTTCCAACTGAATGGAAATGATGGAATGACGCTCTTTCTCCAGGGCTCTATCAGGCAGCCAATCCTATCATAATAAATTGGTATGAAAACTCATGTGAGCATGTAATGACTTTTATGCCTATCCATTTATGCTGTTACATTTTCAAGTGTTCATTCTGGTGGTCAAACTTTTCGTTTCATGTCCATGATACCTCTTTTAAAGAATGGAAGAGGCAAAGTGGGATGGGAACTGACAACTCCTGAAGATTTTCATGCTTTAAAGTTTTTTAAAGTTTCATGCTTAAAGTTTTTTAATGCTTTAAAAACACGAGGAAGGCTGAGAGAGCAGTTAAATATCATTTCCAGGGGTCACAGTTAGTAGAAGGCTGAGGACATCTCACCAAGGGTTGTCTAACTCCAGGGACCATAATGTCACCACTCTCCCACTGGGACCTCTTTTTTAGATAGTGGTCTTGCAAGGATGAGGAATGAATGAGTTTATACTTTCTGAGTGAAGAGGGGTTCGTGTTGGGTAGAATAGGTTAATAGGGGATTAGTACTAATATTTATCATATTCCAGTTGAAGATTTCTGATAGATACACAGGATTGGAGCTCCAGTGAAAAGTCAGAGATAAAGATATAGATTGGAGCTTGCATCCCTTAATCCCATCAGGTGCATAAAAGATGCATGGTGGCCATGTGGTACTCAGCTTTTTCTGGGCCACATTACCTGAAGTGCAAACTAAAGTTGTTGGGCTAGGTAACTGTTAAGTTCTCTTTCTGCTCTGTTTTCATAAAGGCTAACGATGGCTACTTAGATTTGGGATCCTGCAAAGTGAGTCAGAATTCTCATCAGTCACTCCATCACTTCATGCAAGTTGCATTCCAGCCATATCAGGCTGTCTCCTGAATGTGTACCTCAAGCACACTGGGTACATTTTCATTTCCTTGCCTTTGTACAGCCCGGAATGTCCAGATATGCATTCCATTTCCTTTTGCAAGCCTACTCCTTCTATAAGAATTAGCTGAAAGTCCACCTCCTGGGATGATTTTGACTGGCATTGCCTGACATACAATATTTGTACGAAGGGCATATCAAAACAAATAAATAAGCCCATTTACCAATGAAGGTTTAATATCCTGAATGCATAAAGAGCAGTACATACTGAGAAAGATGGTTAATTATAACAGTAATTAGGGAAATGGAGTTAAAAACAACAAAGAGTAATATTTCACAACCATCAGCTAGCAAGAATTATTTTAGAATTATCTAAATACCAAACAAAGTTCTGGTTTTTCTTGTTGTTTTTGTTGTTGTTGTTGTTGCTATGAGTATGATGTGTAAATGAGAATTTTCATCTACCACTGGTAGCCATTTAAAAAGGTAGAAACAGAAAAGTTTAGGGGTACAATTTTATAATTTGAAGCGGAACTTATTCATATCCTAAGACTTAGACATTTCATGATTAAATACATAACACTTGGAAATGTGTGTGTGTGTGTGTGTGTGTGTGTGTGTGTGTGTGTGTGTGTAGAGAGAGAGAGAGAGAGAGATCTAAAATTTCCATGAAGAAGAAATAAGATAGGGACTCCTGGTGGCTCAGTCAGTTGGGCATCTGCCTTTGGCTCAGGTCATGATCTCCTGGTCCTAGAATGGAGCCCCAAGTCAGAGTCCCTGCTCAGTGGGAAGTCTGCTTTATGTTTATCTGGAGAGCCTTAGGGTGTGTTTACTGTTTGCTGTTCCGGTAGTTTTCAGCGGCTAAAATTGTCACAAATGTCTTTGTTTTTGTCTCCCCTATTGTCTTTGGGTTTCCTTAGAGACTTTTCTTAAATAAAATCTAAGACTTGCTGTTCTTTCTGTTGTATTCCCCTATAATTATTCAAGACACTTACTGATGTAGTGGTAAGATGTGGGGTGAGGCTAAGCATTCTATAATTCTCCGATTTGGTCAGAGTTTAGTGAGACTGCGATTCTGGGCTATGACCTTCACAAGTGCTTCTCAGTTTTTTCCTATTAGGTGAGATGGGAAGGCCAGAGGTAGCTAGAGTTCAGTATTTTCCTTCCTTCACATGAAAGACTAGAGGGTATTTTCTTGACTGCTTGTCAAATACTAAGTATGGGGGGGTTAGGAGTGGGGTATTTCCTTTTCCTCAGGTCAGTTAAGTTCCAGTAAAACCAAAACAGACAGTGGTAAAATAGAGGGCAGGATTTGTTAAGAAGAATAGAGTGTTCTGAATACATTTCAAAATGGCTACATTTTCTCTTCCCCTGTTGGAAGTATGAGGAAACTTTAATCTTCACTGTGAGAACTTGGTAGAGCACCTGTAGGTAAAACTCATGAAAGTTTTGGGGGGCTCTTCCTAAGATTGGGCACTCCTTGAATTGTTCATTCTCAGACCTGCCCACATTGAGCTTCCATCAATTCATCAATTAAAGTTTATGTTTTCCTTTGTCTGTACTGGTTCTAGTAGTGGTTTTGTTCCTGAGTTCTGCTCTGGTGAGCTCTGATTCTCTATATCTGTCTGTATGTTTCTCCAAACTTTGGGGGGCGGTAGTTTGTATTGTGACCTCAATTGTCTGATTGATCTAAGAAAAGCTGTTGATTTTCAGTTTGTTCAGCTCTTTTCTTGTTGTGAAAACTGAACGGACAACTTCCAAATTCTTCATGTGCCACACTGGAACTCAAAGAATATACATTTTAGCTTATGCTAATAAGCCAAAAGAGAGATCTTGACTGTTTTTAGAGTTTTAGAACAGATACAAATGCGGCCTTTGTAGGCAGGATGCCATCATGGTACCTGAATGCTGGGCAAATGTATGCAGGTGAGGAGGTATCCAGTAAGAACCAATTGTGCAAACATAGTACAGTTGTGATGTCAGTCAAATGCTACTAAGTCAGATCTCTGCTTCATCCACTAAGAAGACAATTAAAATATTGTGGGAATATGATATAGGGTATTCCCACTTCCCAGAACCCCATATGTTATGTAAGGTGGACTGGTTCAAACATGCTGTGTGATTGTTACACACTTCACTCAACGAGAACTTGAGCTCTCTTTTTCAAAATGGCCCCTGCAATGAGTTATTCAGTTTTCCTTGATCTCTCCCATGTATATAGAAGTTATACATGCTATTAAACTTCTGTTTGTTTTTCCCTATTAATCTATCTTTTAATTTAAGATTTTGTTTGTTTATTTGACAGATAGAGATCACAAGCAGGCAGAGAGGCAGGCAGGGGTGGGGGAAGCAGGCTCCCCACTGAACAGAGAGTTCAATAGAGGGCTTGACCCCAGGACCCTGAAACCACCACCCAAGCCAAAGGTAGAGGCTCAACCCAATGAGCCACCCAGGCTCCCCAATCTGTGTTTTTTTTTTTTTAAAGAAACAAAATGTGTCCTGAAACAAAGTGAGTCATAGTACTACAGAGAAGGTAATTGAGTGGATACTTTTGCAAATCCTGTGTCTTTGACCTAAGTGAGATCTACTGAAGTTTATTGAGGAGAGGTATAATTTTCAAGCCTCCACAGCTTGGGAAGAGGCATTACAGAGATTGTAATACTGATTTTTCTAGTCTCTGCTACCACACTGCCTTCCCTGTAGACATTCACCTTCTAGGGCTCAGAGTCTGGTTTGGGTCAACTTATTTGATGTGAAAACAGTGATATAATCTTGGTTTAAAAGGACAGGTACACCAACTGGGCAGTTGCATGGATAATTTGGGGGTTGAACACAGAGGTGTGAAAATGGAATATTGATGCGGGCTGCCAGTGCCTGGCATGTAGAGGTTGCTCATAAATAAGTAGTGGAAGAATAAATGAATGAAATGTTAATTTTGGAATGATCAGTCTATGGCATTGGTTATATATCTTTCCAAACTTTTCCTAAGTGTATGAGATAGAGGCTCATTTCACCCCAAATATTCCTGCTTTAGAAACTTCCTGATTTAGAAACTGCTTTGTAAAAGTTATTTAAAAAATTTTTTTTTTGCTTTGACAATTTAAATATGGACTTTGGGTGATAATGGGTGTATCAGTGCATGTTCATTGATTGTAATAAATGTAGCCCTCTGAGGCAGGATGTTGATAGTGGGGGGGTTGTGGGAGCATGGGAACAAGGGGTATATGGGAACTCTCTGTACTTTCTGCTCAATTTTATCTTGAACCTGAAACTATTCTACAAAACGAAGTTTTTTATATAATTTATATCATATAATTAATATAACATAGTGATTATATATAAATACGATATATAATAATTACATATAATTTATATAATTATATTATATAATACAAAAAATTATTGATTGATTTTTCTTTCCTTGCTAAAAAGATACACTGGAGAAAATTTAGAAAGTGGAGGTCTTTTACCATCTAGTGATAAGAACTGGAACTGCAACTTGAACCTCACCATTGACAACAGATTAGGAGGGGATGAGGGAGGGCCAGGGGTTTCTTAAAGCCACTAGATGGACCTTTCCAGATGTGAAGTGTGGCACAAGACCCTGTGCTGTCACTGCTGTCTCTGAGCCTTGTGACAGCTGTCTGATCAACAATATTTGGGATGATGCTATACATGATTTCTAATCTGCCTTTTTCTACCCCAATTCACAATTAGTTGTAGAGGTATTTTCAGATAAATAAGTCTCTCAAGAGTAATTCTGCAAATACATTTAAGTGCAGATTCCCACTTCCTATTTTAAAATATTATTTTTCTTATAATTACATAAGTGGTAAATCCTGGTTGTAAGGCAAATTCAAGCAACATGGAAAAATGTAACTTCTATACTTCCCACAGCCCTGGTGATATCAATTTCTGTAGTTTGGTGTATGTTTAGTCAAATATATTTAGGAGAATATTATATCAATATCAGTATACCATTAATTATTAACACGATATTAATGTACAAACATTAATATTGATATAACTGATATTAATACTGGTACTAAGATCTAAATTATACATTATTTGAAGACTTATATTTATTTATTTATTTATTTGAGAGAGAGAGAGAGAGAGAGAAAGAGTGTGTGTGCACATATAAATTGGGGGAGGGAGAGGGGAGAGGAAGAGAGTCTCAAGCAGACTTCCCAGTGAGTGAGGAGCCAGATGTGGGGCTTGATCTCATGATCCATGAGATCATGATCAGAGCTGCAATCAAGAGTCAGACATTCAACTGACTAAGCACTCAGATACCCCTATTTGAAGAGATTTAAAGCAAGATCTTTTGTAAGAGAGCATCCTTCACACACAGCTCTTTGAAAATACTGAATGGAATGCTTGCTCATTGTCTTGGCAATGCAGAAGAGTCAGAAAACCTAAAGGCTGAGCGTTCCTCAACTTCATCTGAACTGCTAGGCCCTGAATCCTCTATTTTCATTAATAGGCCATCCTTTTACATCATTAATTTGAACTGGCTTATGTCTCTCCTTCCAGTAAGTAGAGAAATATACTAAACATCTCCTACAAAGCAGTTCCCCTAAGCTCCACACTATCCTCTTTTTTCTCATTTTCACAAATAACAAAATTCTTAAAGGGAGGAATATATTCACTCTACTTTCCAATCTCCCCATCATCCCTCAACCCAACCTTGTTTACTGCTTCTCCATTCTGCTGAATCTGCGCTGGAAGAGGTTACTAAGGGCAACATTGTTTTAAAACCTAAAGGAGTTCCCTTCAGCCTTTCTCTATAGTGTAAGACCATATTTATTTTTATTGTTTCCGATGAAAACAATAAATTCTCTTTGTTTCTGTTGCTGTTGAAGAAAATTGCACACTTGCAATAAAGTCATTGGTAGAAAACAAGGAATCCCCTGTTCCTCCTGACTGGACCATATGAGAATAAGTTGCCAACATTATGGCCCATAGCTCCTAAATACTTCAGTTTGTATGTCTTATAGATAAGAATATTCTCCTACATAACCATCAAAATCAGGAAGTTATCATTAACAATATTTACCACAAGCGAATAATCTTCAGACC
The DNA here is from genome assembly GCF_009829155.1 of Mustela erminea. NCBI lineage: Eukaryota > Metazoa > Chordata > Mammalia > Carnivora > Mustelidae > Mustela > Mustela erminea. The sequence continues at coordinate 84,769,005 of NC_045635.1, read as the reverse complement.
CCATCCAGGTTTTGCCAATTGTTCTAATAATGTCCTTCATAGCAAAAGGATCCAGGACAGAATCTCGTACTGTATACAGTCATCATACCTCTTTGGTTCTCTATAGTCTAAGAGAATTCCTCAGTTTTGCCTTGACTTTAATGACCTTGACATTTTTGAAGACTGTGGGCCGGTTATTTTTTGTAGCCTACATCTTGATTTGGGAATGCCTGATGTTTGCTAAAGATTATACGTAGTGATATTATAGAAGTGATGCTGTGTTTTTCTCATTGCATCGCAGCAGCTAGTGTGCAATTTGGATTTTTCAGTTAGTTAGATGTTGTTCTCTGACCTCTTGACTAATGTTGTCTCCCAGCTTCTCTCACTGTAAAAATAGTTCCTCTGCAATCGATACGAATCTGATGCTAACAAATATCCTGTTCCTCATCTAGCTTCAAATTTATTTAAATTATTTATTTAAATGTATTTATTAAATATATTTATATCGTGGACTCATGTTTCCTCATGTAATTGAATTAGCTATAATATATCCTACCATTATGTGTTTTTATGCTCACTATTGTTCCTCTTCAGGCTGTTTTTTTGTGTCCTTTGTATATACTCTCAATCTTCTTTGAGTACTTCCTTATTATCTGACACAAGATATCCCAGTGTCATTTTGTATATTCCCCATCCCAGACTTGGAATTAAACATTTATTCAAGAAGCCTTGGTTCATTTTAGTGAGCAAAAGTATGTACAACAAGATAAGCACTAGGTGGGTCCAACTACTATTGGAGTGTTGCTGCTTCCAGGTTCTCTTAGTGGACAGAGCTAGGGAACACACACACACACTCACACACACATATTTTTAACATGTACATTTTTTCCAAGTCTCTGTAAACACCTTGGAAATTGTTGATTCTCACTCATAATTGCAATTTCAATCCAACCTACTGGATTCGCTCTACTTTTCCTCCATTTTCATAATTGTAACTCCTTTCTCCAACAATGAGGAACATGGCTACCATTTTCCTTAATACATTTACTTGTTTGACCAATCCTTCTTTATGCCATCATAATGACCTGTAAATAGATAATTTCTTATTGCAGACACCATCCCTTCTCCTGTACTGAAGGTCTTCTCACCTGAATCACACACCTATACCTTGAGTAGACCACTGCTTCTACCTCCAACACCATGAACTCACCCTCTTCAAATTTCTTGGGCTCTGACAATTCAGGCCAGCTTGGTCCTTGCAGGACTGAATTAGACTAAAATAGAACTTTGTATGCTATTCAAAATTGTTCTGGTGATCTTGGAAGAGGCCATAAGGAACCAGGAATAGGTTAAACTGACTGCACCTGAGTGGTTCAATGTTATGTGTGACTTGTGACAAATTCACACAGAAGAAAAAAAAATTTCTTTTGGAAATAAGACTCTCAGAATCCCCCACCACAGCAACACCGTTACCAGAAAGGGTCAAGCTAAACATAACTTTCTCGGGGCACCTGGGTGGCTCAGTGGGTTAAAGCCTCTGCCTTCAGCTCAGGTCATCATGATCCCAGAGTTCTGGGATCGAACCCCACATCAGGCTCTTTGCTCGGCAGGGAGCCTGCTTCCCTCTCTATCTCTGCCTGTCTCTCTGCCTACTTGTGATCTCTGTCTGTCAAATAAATAAATAAAATCTTAAAAAAAAGATTTAAACATAACTTTCTCAGTTTTGTTACTAAAACTGTATTTGTTTGGAATCCAACTTCAATTCGACAAATTCAGATAATCTCTGTGATTTAAAACCATTTTCCTGGTAGGGATTACTTAGTGCTGGGGATTGCAGATTTGATTTATTCTTCTCCTGGACTGGAGGCCTTTGCCTTAGCTATGTTACACCAGATCCTTGGTCAGACCAAAAAACATCAGAGCTTGATCCCCCTCTTCATAATTATTGGGGCAGGAGGTACTGGAACATTGCTGTATGTCTTGTACCTGGCATTGTTCAAGGCAGATGTCAGTTGGGATAGGAAGAATAACCCAGAACCCTGGAACAAACTGGGTCCCAGTGCTCAATTTAAGTTCTCCTCAGTGAGTGTAGATTAAAGCAAAGCGAAGAACAAAGGTCCAGACTTCTAAATGGAATGTTTCACTATAAGGCTGCTTGAAATGAAGGTCTTCCGGAAGCCATCTGCACAATTTTCCATTTATCCAGGAACTATTTCCCCTCTAAATGTACAAAATCATGTTGGTGTATTGTGTTGGGGTTTACACTGATTAAGAAATATTTGAAACTTGAAAAAAATTAAAAAAAAAAAACCTTTTTCCCTGAGAAAGAGAGATTTAACTTATGGTGACAGTGAACATGATTTTCAGTATTTAAAAATAATGGACATTTTAGAAACGGATAGCCTATATGAGTAATTTACAGATGAAAAGACCTTATTGACAAACAGGTGGTCTACCAAAATAATTCTGTGAATTATAGATGAATATTTTTAGAGAGCTGAAAATAAATTCCTACAAGTTTAAAAACCCTCTGCTGCTAGTAAGAAAAATTCCCAAAATTAAATGATCAAATGATTTTTCAGGGAGAACATTTAGCTTGATGTTATAACATTGTCCTGACATGAGGAGTTAGTCTAATGTGGCTTGATAATAGAACTGCTAGGCAAAGTGGATTTTATATTTGACCTGTATGTAGCTTTTTAAAATAATTTTTGAGAGGTGCCTGGGTGGCTCAGTGGGTTAAGCCTCTGCCTTTGGCTCAGGTCATGATCCCAGGGTCCTGGGATCAAGCCCTACATCTTCCCCCTCTCTCTCTGCCTGCCTCCTTGTGATCTCCTTTTTTCTCTCTCTGTCAAATAAAAAAAAATTGAAATATAATTCTACATATCAAAACATTCTTTTTGTGTGTGTAAACGTTATTAAAATGTAAATAAACATCAGTGTTTTTTTTTCAGAATATTCAGTCACGCAACCATCACAACTATCTAATTTTAAAATATTTTCATCACCCTGGGAAGAAACCCTTTACCAATCTGTATTCCCCCCTTCCCCCAGCCCCTGGAAACCACTAACCCAATGTCTTTCTGGACATTTCATATAAATGGAATCATGAAATATGTGACCTTTCGTGACAGGATTAATTCACTTAGCATGATGTTTACACAAGGTTCATCCTTGCTGTAGCTTGTATCAGTACTTTAATTCTTTTTATTGTCAATTAATACTCCACTGTGGGGTTATATCACATTTTTTTATCCATTCACCAGTTGATGGAAATTTAGATAGTTTCTACATTTTGGCTATTATTAGTAATGTTATTTTAAATAAGTTTTAAATATTTAGTACACTTAATCTTAGCCAAAAAGCTGAGAAAGGATTAAATATTTTTTAAATATCTGTTTAACTATCCTACTTTGTTCAACAAATGTTTTCATTTCTGTTAGGAATAGAATTGTTGCATATGGTAATTCTATGCTTAAGATTGTGAGGAACTGCCAAACTGTTTTCCAAAGAGGCTGGACTATTTTATGTTCCCCAAAGCAGTGCATGATCATGGATCCAATTTCTCCACACCGTCTTCAACAAATCCTTTGACCATTTTTGAATTAGATTATTTGTCTTTTTATTGTTGAGTGGTAAAAGGTTTTATATATCCTGGATATAAGTCCCTTAGAAGATATGTGGTTTGCAAATCTTTTATTCCATTCTGAGGGCTGGGTTTTCATTTTCATTTTTTTTTGCATCAATTAACATTATCTATTTTAATGAGATTTCACAACAAAGAAAGCTATTTCCTTAAAGCTTAAAAATGTAATTTGAATCTGTAAATTATATTCCAGATAATTTACAATGAAAGAGAAGTATGTAACAGTCTAAATATGGTCACATTCCAATTTTTTGTTGCTTCACAATGAAGATATTTAGAGCATATCATCCTAAAGGAGTTTTGGTTTCTTGGGTTTTCATTTACTTGATGCCTTTTATAACACAAAGGTTTTTAATTTTGATGGAGTCCTCTTTAGCTATTTTTCTTTCATAATTTGTATTTTTGGTGTCGTATTAGGAAAACATTGCCTGAAAGCAAGGACACAAAGATTTATCTTGTGTTTTGCTTTAACAGTTTTATTTTTTTACTTTTTAAATTTAGGTCTATATTCAGTTTTGAGTTAATTTTTGCATATGTTTCAGGGAGGAGTCCAATTTCAGTCTTTTGCATACGGAGATCCAGTTATTCCAGCATTATTTGTTGAAGAGACTTTCTTTTCCCCATTGTGTGGTCTTTAATTATCTTCTAAGTTGATTGTGTTCAGTTTTTCCATTACATAATACAAAAGAAGTAAGTCCTAAAGTCTTCAGATAGTTCAGACAAATATGGAGAAGGAACAGAAAGTAAAAAAATATCTAACTGTATCATGGAACAGAAAGAACATGTCATTGTTACTTTTTAATTAAATATTGGTAATATCTGTTTAATTCATCCTACTAAATGTATGTTCTTATTTTCAAAAGTCTTACCTTTATGTATTTTAATAATACACAGTAGAGAAGCACTTTTGACAAGAAACACTATTAGGGTGAGGAACTTTGAAAATCTATTCCTTTATATAAACAATAAGAGTGCTGACTGAAAAACATCAAAATCAATAAACTCAGGACTTTGGAAATTAACAAAAGGCTGTAACAATTCAAGAAGCCAAGAAAATCAGTCAAATCTAAGTAAGAACTGTGAACTTTGTGACATTTTATCTTGCCTAGCTTCATCCTCCCCTCCCTAGATCTACTTGATTCTTTAAAATCAGGGGACTGGTAAACACAGTAGATGTGAAAACTAGCAGCATATCAGCTACTGAAGGTGGTAAAACAAACTTGGTACTCCCCCAAAAGCCCCATCCTCAGAGAGCTATTACTATTTGACCTGTCTGGTAGCTTCTTGAAAATCAAGCTGTATTCAAAATGCTTGTCCTAAATGAACATGGCAAGTTGCTCAGTGAAAAAAATTCTTATCCCCAGAGCATCTGTCAAATACAATCCATGGTAATAGTGTAGTGTCATAACTTCCCAAGGAGGTGCCTTTTAAAAGGACAAACAGGAGTCACCTTAAAAAACTTCAGAGGAAAATCATGTGTTGTGGCATTGGTACGGGGCTTTGACAAACTCACACATATTCTAAGGAACTAGAATGCCATGTATAGGTATAGGGCTGTGTACATGCCCAAGACAGATCTGAGAAAGCTGTGTTTTATTACCTTTGGCTGATCATGAGGCTTTGTGCAAACAGGAAGTGAAGAATAAGATACTGTTGCAAAGTGCCTTCCGAAAGAGTGAAGGCGTGCTTCAGCACACACACACACAAACACACACAGCCCCTTGGCAAAGACTGGGAGATTTATAGGTGTAAGCCATTTAAGGAGATCTCTGTCCAATCATTAGATGTCCATTAAGCTTACCTACCAAAGACTCTAGTGGTCACACATGACAAAGAAAACAGACATTAGAAAATTAGTTTGGAAAGTCACTGAATAAACAAACTAGAACAATAGCAGCAGCAGCAATAATAAACAACTGTAACAGGGATAACAACAAGAAAACCCTGGGGAGTGGAGCAAATGTGATTTCCACCTGCTGCCACCTGTTTAAAACATTTTGTTTTCAAAAAAATTATGCAACATAAGAAGAAACAGTTAAGTATGACTTACACTGGAAAAAAAAAAAGCAATAGATAGAAACTGTCTCAAATTAAACCCGACATTGGACTTACCAAGAAAAGACTTTAAATCAGCTAAATGTGTTTAAAGAACTGAAGGAAAACATGCCTAAAGAACTAAAGGGAAATAAGGAAACAATATCTCGTTAAGATATAGAATATAAATAAAGAGACATTTCAAAAAAAAAAAACCAAATAGAAATCTTGAAGTTGAAAAACACAGGAACTAAAAGGAAAAGTATGTTAGAGGAGTTCAGCTGCAGAAATGAGCTGGCAGAAGAAATTGTGGACTTAAAGATAGGTTAATTGGAATTCTCCAGTGTGAGGAACATGAAGAAAAAAGAATGATGAAAAAATCTACAGAGCCTCAAGAGATTGAGGGGCATTGTCAATTGTACAAACAGATATATAATGAGAGTCCCAGAAGGAGAGAAGGAAAAGGAGGAGAAAGAATAGTCAAGGAAATAATGGCTCCAAACCTTCTATAGATGGAAACCATTAATATGAATATCCAAGAAGCTCACAAAACTCCAAGTGGGGTGAACCAAAAGGGGTCCACACCTAGATACATCATAGACACTTTCAAAAGCCCAAAACAAAAAATCTTGAAAGCAGCAAGAAGAAAGTGATGCATGACATAAGGTGATCCTTAATAAGAATAATTATTTTGTTCTTATCAGAAATCATGGTAGTTAAAAGGCAGTGATCTGACATATTCAAAGTGCTGAAAGAAAGACTGTGAACCAGGAATTTGATATCCAGGAAAACTGTCCATCAAAAATAAAGAAGAAATCAAGGTATCCTTAGGTAAGTACAAAATGAGAGAATTCCTTGCTAACAGACCTGACCTATGAGAAAATAAAGGAACTTTGAGGTGAAATAAAAGAATACTACACAGTAACTAAAATACACACACACACACACACACACACACACACACACACACAAGATAAAGAGAACCAGTAAAGATAACTAGATAGATAAATATAAAAGACAGTATAAATGTATTTTTATTTATAACTCTTTTCCTCTCCTTTTTTTTTAAATGAAAGGTCTCACATATTTACTACTCAACCAATCCACTGGTACAGAAGTATAGTAACAGAAAAATCATTTCTCCAATTAAACATGTCATTGTTCAAGTAGTAGTGATGTTACAAAGTGATAGGATATGAACATGTGATCTTCCTACAGCATAAATATATGTACCTTCTCACGTGTGATCTCTTACAGACCCAGCATATTCCTTCTCCAATGCCTCCTCTTGGAGTAGTACCTGATTTTATTATCTTTTTCATTTGAATCCGCTGGGGAATGGGACAATTCTGTTTTTATTTCTTGGCCATGAACTGCTTGATCATGAAAGTCTTGTGAGAAAAGATGACAAGAATAGTCAATCACATACACCACAATGGTGGAGAAAAAGAGCCTCTCCTTTGTTGATTTAAAATTCTTTATTCTTGATTGAATAGCTGATTGATAATTGATTAAAATTCTATATAGAATATATACCTCTTAACTTGGTATCTAAGTAATTAGCATAGTAACTGCAATGTATATTTTATAAATTTCACTCATATCTTAAAGTAACATTCTTTTTTTCCTGACTGACATATCTAAAATTAACCGATCAATCCACAGGGATGTTACTAGTTTTCTGTAAATATACAATAAAGAAAAATATTCCTTGTGACAAAGTAAATAAAATTGGTAATTTTACTTAATATAATAAAAAATCTAAAATTCGAAAAAGGAAAGAAAAAAGGAGGTTAGGGATCTGGGGAGGTATTGTTTAAGGGTACAAACTTAGAACTAGTAGATAAATAAGACCTGGAGAGGTAAGGCACAGCATTGTGATTATAACCAACAATACTGTACTATAAACTTCAAAGTTGCTAAGAGACTAGTTTTACTTGTTCCCACCACAAAAAATAAATGATAATTATGCAATGAGATTGAGGTGTTAGCTAATGCTATGGTGGGAATCATACTGCAATATATAAATGCATCAAATCAACACATTATAGACCTTAAACTTATACAACGTCAATTATATTTCAATCTTAAAAGGAAAGGAGAAAAGTACTAAAGTCAATAATCTAAGTTCCAAACTTAAGAAACCAGAAAAAGAAAGAATAAAATAAACCCAAACTAAGCATAAGGGAGAGAGTAATAAAGATAAAGTAGTAATTATCAAATTGAAAGCAAGAAAACTCTAGAAAATTCAAATAAACAGAGGTTGGTTCTTCCAAAAATCAATAAAATTGATAAACTTCTAGCAAGACTGACAAAGATAAGAGAACTTACAAATCACCAATCAGAAATGAAGTGGGATATCACCCATTTATTGCAGTCAGTAAAAGGATAAAAAAGGAAATACTACAAATTACTCTATACAAATAAATACAATTTATTTATTTTTTTAAAAAAGATTTTATTTATATTTATTTTACAGAAAGAGACACAACGAGGGAGGGAACAAAAGCAGGGAGAGTGGGAGAGAGAGAGAGAAGCAGGCCTCCCATGGCCAATTCCCAATGCGGGGCTGGATCCCAGGATCCTGGGATCAGGATCCCAGCTGAAGGCAGACACTTAACGAATGAGCCACCCAGGCGTCCCTAAATAAGACAGATTGATTCCTCAAAAAGCACCAACTATAATAACACAACCAAGATGAAATAGGCAATCTGAAAAATTCTATAACCATATAAGAAAATGAATTCATAATTTAAAAGCTTTCAAAATAGAAATCTACAGGTCTGGATGGTTTCCTTGTAAAATTCTATCCAAACACTTGAAGAATTAACACCAACTTTACATAATCTTTCCTACAAAACAGAAAAGGATGGCACACTTCCTAACTCATTTTATGAGACCAGTGTTAATCCAATTAAAAAAAAAAAAAGAAAAAGACAGTGAAATTAAAGAAACTCTCAGGTCAATATTTCTCATAAACCTAGATGCAAACACCCTTAACAAAGTATTAGTAAACCTAATCCAAAAATGTATTAAGAATTATATATCATAGTGAAGTGAGTTTCATTCTGGATATGAAAAGCTTGTTCAACATTTCAAAAATTAATCACTATAATCCACCAAAACAACAGGCTAAAGAATAAAATCATATGATTATAGTAATTCATGTACAAAAAGCGGCTATCAATATAAAACACCCATTCATAACAATAAACCTCAAAAAATTGAAACAGAGGGAAACCTCCTCAAGGGATAAAGGATATTTATATAAAAAAACTACAATTTACACATATTCAATGGTGGAAGTCTGAATGCTTATGCTTTTTGCTAACTAGGATCAGGAACTAGGCAAGGATGCTCACTCTCACCTCTCTAATGCAATATAGTCCTGGAATCTAGTCAATGCAATAAAGCAAGAGAAAGACATAAAAGCATACAGGTTAGAATGGAAGCAAAACGTCTGTCCCTATTTACAGATGACATGATTGTCTTTGTAGAAAATCCCAATGAATCAAGAACAAAAATCCTAGAACTATTAAATTAGTTGAGCAAGGAGCCATAATACATGATTAGTGCACAAAAACCAATCACATACTAACAATGAACATGAGGAAACCAAACTTAAAAACACAATACCATTTAAAATCACTACGAAGAAAATATAATATTTAGGTTTACAATTTACTAAACATGTACGGTATCCATATGCAGAAATTACAAAAGACTGATAATTTAAAGTAGGCCAAAACAAATGAAGACATACTGTGTTCGCGGATTGGAAGATTCAACATAGTAAAGATGTCGGTTCTCCCCAAATTAATCTATAAGTTTAATATATTATGATAACATGTCAGCAATGTTTTAGTGGACATAGACAAGCTTATTGCAACACTTATATGATAAAACATAGGCCCCTGAAATACATAAAATGATCTTGACAGAGAAGAAGAAAGTGGGAGTTCCACCTGGTATTAAGGCTTACTATATAGCTACAGTAATCAAGACAGCATGGTATCAGTAGTGGGAAAGACCCATAGATCAATGAAACGGAACAAAGAACTCCCCCCCCAAAACAGACCCACACAAATATGCTCAACTAATTTTTGACAAAGGTGCAAAAGTAATTCAGTAGAGAAAACATAACCTTTTCAACAAATGGTCCTGGAGCAATTGGACATCAAAAGAAAAAAATGAAACTTGACTTAAACCTCACACTTGATATTAAAAAAATTAACTCAAAATGTATTATAGACTTAAATCTAAAACTATAAAACATTTGGAGAAATGAAGTAAAATTTTGTATCTATGTCTAGGCAAAAAATTTTTAGACTTTACACCTAAAGGAAGATCCATATAAGGCAAAATTTTAAAAATTGGACGTTGTCAAACTTAATAATATTTGTTCAATAAAAGACCATGTAAAGAGGATGAAAAGCAAGTTACAGACTAAGAGAAAGTATTTGCACGACACCTGTCTAATAAGGAACAATATCTAAAATACATAAAAATACTCAAAAATTAAATGTAAGCACAGAATCTGATTAGAAAGTGACAAAAATGTGAACAGACATTTCACTGAAAAATATATGCAAATGACAAGCAAACATAATTCTTTTTTTTAAGCAAAAATAAAAATTCTTTCTGTAATTAAACATCAGGGAAATGCAAATTAAAATCATTCTGAGTTATTACTACATATTTATCAGAATGGCTAAAATAAAAAAAAAATAATGACAACACATATGCTGGCAAGGATGTAGAGAAACTGAATCATTCATATATTGCTGGTGTGGAACTGCTACAGACATACTGGAAAACAGTTTAGCAGTTTTTTTTTTATAAAACTAAACAGGTAAGGGGCACCTGGGTGGCTCAGTTGGTTAAAGCCTCTGCCTTCGGCTGGGGTCATGATCCCAGGGTCCTGGGATTGAGCCCTGCATCGGGCTCTCTGCTCAGTGGGGAGCCTGCTTCCTCCTCTCTCTCTCTCTCTGCCTGCCTCTCTGCCTACTTGTGATCTGTCTGTCAAATAAATAAATTTTAAAAATCTTTAAAAAAAAACCTTAACAAGTAATTGCAATACATTATCATATCACCCAGCAATTGTACTCTTGGGCATGTATCTCAGAGAAAAGAAAACTTATGTTCACACAAAAAATTTTATACTAATGTTCATAGAAGCTTTATTTGTCTTAGCCAAAATGTGGAATTAGCCTAGATGTTCTCAAACAGGTGAATAAACAATTTGTAGAAATTAAAGACTACTACTGAATAATAAACGAGTATGAACTATTAATGCATGCAACAACTTGGACGCAGTCCAGGTATTTATACTGAGTGAAAAAAGACAATCCCCCAAAAGTTACATACTATATGATACCACTCATATAAACACTTGAAATGACAAAATTTTAGAAATTGAGGGGTATCTCAGTGGTTGCCATTTGTTAGTGATAGGGGTGTGGGGGTGAGAGGAATGTGAGTGGGGTTAAAGAGGGATCACTGTGGTTTTGGAGCTATTTACTACCTTAAATATTGTGGTGGATACATGAATCTACACAGGTGATAAAATTGTACAGAAGTTAATACACACACATACACATAAATAAGTACAAGTAACATTGGGGAAATATGAATAAGATAGGTGGATTAATGTTCATAATTGGGTCAAGATATTATACTACAGTTTTGCAAAATGTTACCACTGGGGGAGTATGGGAAAACTGTAAGTGGAATATCTCTGTTTCATTTTGCTACAACTGCATGGGAATCTGTAATTAATTGAAATTTCAATTAAAAAATTAGAGCTAGATATTCTTCTAAATGGGATAAGATATTTGCAAATGACATATCTAACAAGGGACTAATATCCAAAATATATAAAGAACTTATACAACTCAACACCAAAAAACAATCCGATTAAAAATACAGGCAGAGGATCTGAATAAACATTTTCTTCAAAGAAGACAAACAGATGGCCAACAGACACATGAAAAGATGCTCAACATTACTCATCATCAGGAAAATGCAAATTAAAATCACAATGAGATATTACTCTACATCTATCAGAATGACTAAAATAAAAACACAAGAAATGACAAGGGCTGGTGAGGATGTGGATAAAAAGGAACCCTTTTGTACCAGTACTGGGAATGCAAATTGGTGCAGTCACTGTGGAAAATAGTAATGATATTCCTCAAAAAATTAAGAATGGAATTGCCATATGATACAGTAATGTACTGTTGGGTATATACCCAAAGAAAACAAAAACACTAATTTGAAAAGATATATGCACCCTTCTGTTTATTGCAGTATTATTTACAATAGCCAATCTGGAAGCAACCCAGGTATCCATCTATAGATGAATAAGAAAAAGTGGTGTATATATATACCATGGAATATTACTGAGCCATAAACAAGAATGAAATCTTGCCATTTGCAACAACATGCGTGGATGTAGAGGGTGTAATGCTAAGTGAAGTGAGTCAATCAGGGGAAGAGAAATAACATATAATTTCACTCATATGTGGAATTTGAAGGAAAAAATGAGCAAAGGAAAAAAAAAGAGAAAGAAACAAACTAAGAAATAGACTCTAAACTATAGACAACAAACTGATAGTACCAGAGAGGAGGTGGGGAGAGGGATGAAATACATAAAGGGGATTAAGAGTACACTTATCATGATGAGCACTGAGAAATGTATGGAATTGTTGAATCTTCACATTGTATACCTGAGTTGTGTAAGTTCTTTATATATTTTGGACATTAGCCCCTTGTTGGATGTGTCATTTGCAAATATAACACTGTATGTTAATCATACTTCAAATTAAGTATAACAAATTAAAAACAAACTAGACCTGCTGTCCTCCATTTAGGATAGTTGGAAAGAATGTACCTCTCATCCTTACAACAAAAGACAGTCTGCAACTTCACAAGTTTTTTGAACCAATAGAGAACTAAGATTACAAGACAAACATCAACCGAAAATCAGGAAGAAGTCAGTCAGAAAAAGACAAATATCACATGATTTCACTCAGTGTGGAATTTAAGAAACAAAACACATGAACATAAGGGAAGGGAAAGAAAAATAAGATAAAAACATAGAGGGATGCAAACCATAAGAGACTCTTAACTGTAGAGGACAAACTGAGGGTTGCTAGAGGGGAGATTGGTGGGATAAATGGGTGATGAGCATTAAGAAGGGCCTTGGATGAACACTGTGTGTTGTATGTGAGTGATGAACCTGCTTTCACTCCTGAAACCAGTCCCGCACTATATGTAAACTAGCTGGAAAATAAATGAAGCAAATTCCATCCATCTCTGGGTGGTGCCATGGAGCCAAGATCCAAACTTCCATCTGTCTCTTCCCTTGCTGAGCCTCCAGGTCTGAGATTCTCAGAGCTGACATCCTGAATCTGGCTACCCGGTGGCATCCACCTCCATTTTTCCTTTTAGGAAAAGGAGTATGTTTTGCAAAGGCTAACCTTTGCTTTTTTTTTTTTTAAGATTTTATTTATTTATTTGACAGACAGAGATCACAAGTAGGCAGAGAGGCAGGCAGAGAGAGAGAGAGGAGGAAGCAGGCTCCCTGCGGAGCAGAAAGCCCGATGCGGGACTTAATCCCAGGACCCTGAGATCCTGACCTGAGCCGAAGCCAGAGGTTTAACCCACTGAGCCACCCCGGCGCATCATCTTCATGTATTTTGCCCATCCTCTCACTCCTCCCCACCTGGCAACCACCAGTTTTTTCTCTGTATTGTTGAGTCTGTTTCTGTTTTGCTTTGTTCATTTGTTTTCATCTTTTAGATTCTAAATATAAGTGAAATTGTAAGGCATCTATTTTTCTGACTTGTTTTACTTAGTATAATGCCTTCTAAGTCCATCCATGTTATTGTGAATGGCAAGATTTCATTCCTTTTTATGGCCGAGTAATATTCCATTGTGTGTGTGTGTGTGTGTGTGTGTGTGTGTGTGTACATAATGCATGTAACACACACACACACACACACACACACGTCACCCCTTCTTTATCCATTCATCAATCGATGGACACTTGGGTTGCTTCCATACCTTGCCTGTTACAATTAGTGATATAGTAAGACAGACCTCAGTGATAGAGCACATCAGGGCAGCAAGGTTCGGTGTTTGCCTAAACTGCTGTTCCTGGACTGCTCCATCGATTAATACATTCTACAGGAGTATTCTAGACTAGTCCTGGAGTCACCATCACAGGAGTCTTCAGATCATGCATTACCCCAACCATGTCACATTTGAATTTCAGCCAACAGTTGTCTCCCTGAGAGGGAGAAAACCAAGATTTACTAACATTTCTTCAACATACCATTGTCCTTTCTTTCCTTCACTTATGACTACATATATATTTGGGCTTCAAACCCACACTGTCCATCCAAAGCATTTCACTAATTTTGTAGTGTAATTAAGAGGGTAATAAGGAAAGAGGGTAAATCTGGAAAATTCAAGGGTTAAATTCAAAACAAAGTAACTCCTTCACCTTAACTTTTAAGCTTGCTCAAACTTCAGGGCATTGAAGATTAAAATATAATCCCTCCTCTGACCCCTAATTCCCACGCAGGCTTAAGCCTCTCACTCTGTCTCTCCATCTCCCCATCTCTCTGTCTCTCTCTCGTCTTCAAAATCAAAGTTTCAGAAAGAGATTTTTACATTCCCTTGTAACACATTCTTTACTTCCCACTGAATTATTTTTTTAAAAAAACTTATTTATATATTTTTTCAAAAAATTAATTAATTAATTAATTAACTTTTTGTATTAATTTTTTTAATTTTTAATTTTTAATTTTTTTTAGTTTTATTTTTTATAAACATATAATGTATTTTTATCCCCAGGGGTACAGGTCTGTGAATTGCCAGGTTTACACACTTCACAGCACTCACCATAGCACATACCCTCCCCAATGTCCATAACCCCACCCTCTTCTCCCAAACCCCCTTCCCCCAGCAACCCTCAGTTTGTTATGTGATATTAAGAGTCGCTTATGGTTTGTCCCCCTCCCAATCCCATCTTGTTTCATTCATTCTTCTCTTACCCCTTTAACCCCCCATGTAGCATCTCCACTTCCTCATATCAGGGAGATCATATGAGAGTTGTCTTTCTCCGATTGACTTATTTCGCTAAGCATGATACCCTCTAGTTCCAACCACGTCATCGCAAATGGCAAGATTTCATTTCTTTTGATGGCTGCATAGTATTCCATTGTGTATATATACCACATCTTCTTTATCCATTCATCTGTTGATGGACATTTAGGTTCTCTCCATAGTTTGGCTATTGTAGACATTGCTGCTATAAACATTCGGGTGCATGTGCCCCTTTGGATCACTGCGTTTGTATCTTTAGGGTAAATACCCAGTAGTACTATTGCTGGGTCCTAGGGTAGTTCTATTTTCAACATTTTGAGGAACCTCCAAGCTGTTTTCCAGAGTGGTTGCAACAGCTTGCATTCCCACCAACTGTGTAGGAGGGTTCCCCTCTCTCCGCATCCTCGCCAATCCCTGTTGTTTCCTGACTTGTTAATTTTAGCCATTCTGACTGGTGTGAGGGTGATATCTCATTGTGGTTTTGATTTGTATTTCCCTGATGCCGAGTGATGTGGAAGCACTTTTTCATGTGTCTGTTGGCCATCTGGATGTCATCTTTGCAGAAATGTCTGTTCAAGTCCTCTGCCCATTTCTTGATTGGATTATTTGTTCTTTGGGTGTTGAGTTTGAGAAGTTCTTTATAGATTTTGGACACTAGCCCTTTATCTGATATGTCATTTGCAAATATCTTCTCCCATTCTGTCAGTTGTCTTTTGGTTTTGTTAACTGTTTCCTTTGCTGTGCAAAAGCTTTTGATCTTGATGAAATCCCAATAGTTCATTTTTGTCCTTGCTTCCCTTGCCTTTGGCGATGTTCCTAGGAAGATGTTGCTGCAGCTGAGGTCAAAGAGGTTGCTGCCTGTGTTCTCCTCAAGGATTTTGATGGATTCCTTTCTCACATTGAAGTCCTTTATCCATTTTGAGTCTATTTTCTTGTGTGGTGTAAGGAAATGGTCCAATTTCATTTTTCTGCATGTGGCTGTCCAATTTTCCCAACACCATTTATTGAAGAGGCTGTCTTTTATCCATGGGACATTCTTTCCTGCTTTGTCGAAGATTAGTTGACCATAGAGTTGAGGGTCTGTTTCTGGGCTCTCTATTCTGTTCCATTGATCTATGTGTCTGTTTTTGTGCCAGTACCATGCTGTCTTGATGATGACAGCTTTGTAATAGAGCTTGAAGTCCGGAATTGTGATGCCACCAACTTTGGCTTTCTTTTTCAATATTCCTTTGGCTATTCGAGGTTTTTTCTAGTTCCATATAAACTTTAGGGTTATTTGTTTCATTTCTTTGAAATAAATGGATGGTATTTTGATAGGAATTGCATTAAATCTGTAGATTGCTTTAGGTAGCATACACATTTTCACAATATTTGTTCTTCCAATCCATGAGCATGGAACATTTTTCCATTTCTTTGTGTCTTCCTCAATTTCTTTCATGAGTACTTTATAGTTTTCTGAGTATAGATTCTTAGCCTCTTTCATTAGGTTTATTCCTAGGTATCTGATAGTTTTGGGTGCAATTGTATTTTGGGACTGACTCCTTAATTTATCTTTCTTCTGTCTTGTTGTTGGTGTAGAGAAAAGCAACAGATTTCTGTGCATTGATTTTATATCCTGACACTTTACTGAATTCCTGTATAAGTTCTAGCCGTTTTGGAGCAGCGTCTTTTGGGTTTTCCACATATAGTATCATATCATCTGCGAAGAGTGATAGTTTGACTTCTTCTTTGCCGATTTGGATGCCTTTAATTTCCTTTTGTTGTCTGATTGCTGAGGCTAGGACTTCTAGTACTATGTTGAATAGCAGTGGTGATAATGGACGTCCCTGCCATGTTCCTGACTTTAGTGGAAAAGCTTTCAGTTTTTCTCCATTGAGAATGATATTTATGGTGGGTTTTTCATAGATGGCTTTGATAGTATTGGGGTATGTGCCCTCTATTCCTACACTTTGAAGAGCTTTGTTCAGGAAGGGATGCTGTACTTTGTCAAATGCTTTTTCAGCATCTATTGAAAGTATCATACGGTTCTTGTTCTTTCTTTTATTAATGTATTGTATGACATTGATTGATTTGCAGATGTTGAACCAACCTTGTAGCCCTAGAATAAATCCCACTTCATTGTGTTGAATAATCCTTTTAATGTACTGTTGAATCCTATTGGCTAGTATTTTGGTGAGAATTTTTGCATCCGTGTTCATCAAGGATATTGGTCTGTCGTTCTCTTTTTTGATGAGATCCTTGTCCTGTTTGGGGATCAAGGTGATGCTGGCCTCATAAAATGAGTTTGGAAGTTTTCCTTCCATTTCTATTTTTTGGAACAGTTTCAGGGGAATAGGAATTCCTTCTTCTTTAAATGTTTGGTAGAATTCTCCTGGGAAGCCATCTGGCCCTGGACTTTTGTTTGTTTGGAGATTTTTTTTTTAAAGATTTTATTTATTTATTTGATTGAGTGAGGTCACAAGTAGACAGAGAGGCAGGCAGAGAGAGAGAGAGAGAGAGAGAGAGAAGCAGGCTCCCCGCTGAGCAGAGAGCCTGACGCGGGACTCGATCCCAGGACCCTGAGATCATGACCTGAGCCGAAGGAAGCGGCTTAACCCACTGAGTCACCGCGCCCCATGTTTGGAGATTTTTGATGACTGTTTCAATCTCCTTACAGGTTATGGGTCTGTTCAGGTTTTCTATTTCTTCCTGGTTCAGTTGGGGTAGTTTATATGTCTCTAGAAATGCATCCATTTCTTCCAGATTGTCAAATTTGTTGGCGTAGAGTTGCTCATAGTATGTTCTTATAATGGTTTGTATTTCTTTGGTGTTGGTTGTGATCTCTCCCCTTTCATTCATGATTTTATTTATTTGGGTCCTTTCTCTTTTCTTTTTGATAAGTCTGGCCAGGGGTTTATCAATCTTATTAATTCTTTCAAAGAACCAGCTCCTAGTTTCGTTGATTTGTTCTATTGATTCTTGGTTTCTGTTTCATTGATTTCTGCTCTGATCTTTATGATTTCTCTTCTCCTGCTGGGTTTAGGGTTTCTTTCTTGTTCTTTCTCCAGCTCCTTTAAGTGTAGGGTTAGGTTGTGTATTTGAGACCTTTCTTGTTTCTTGAGAAAGCCTTGTACCACTATATATTTTCCTCTCAGGACTGCCTTTGCTGTGTCCCACAGATTTTGAACTGTTGTGTTTTCATTATCATTTGTTTCCATGAATTTTTTCAATTCTTCTTTAATTTCCTGGTTGACCCATTCATTTTTAGAAGGATGCTGTTTAGTGTCCATGTATTTGGGTTCTTTCCAAATTTCCTCTTGTGATTGAGTTCTAACTTCAGAGCATTGTGGTCTGAAAATATGCAGGGAATGATCCCAATCATTTGATACCGGTTGAGGCCTGATTTAGGACCCAGGATGTGATCTATTCTGGAGAATGTTCCATGTGCGCCAAAGAAGAATGTGTATTCTGTTGCTTTGGGATGAAATGTTCTGAATATATCTGTGATGTCCATCTGGTCCAGTGTGTCATTTAAGGCCTTTATTTCCTTGTTGATCTTTTGCTTGGATGATCTGTCCATTTCAGTGAGGGGAGTGTTAAAGTCCCCTACTATTATTTTTGATGTGGTTCTTTGATTTTGTTATTGATTGGTTTATATAGTTGGCTGTTCCCACGTTAGGGGATAGATATTTAAAATTGTTAGATCTTCTTGTTGGACACATCCTTTGAGTATTATATAGTGTCTTTCTTCATCTCTTATTATAGTCTTTGGCTTAAAATTTAATTGATCCGATATAAGGATTGCTACCCCTGCTTTCTTCTGATGTCCATTAGCATGGTAAATTGTTTTCCACCCCCTCACTTTAAATCTGGAGGTTTCTTCGGGTCTGAAATGAGTTTCGTGTAGGCAACATATTAATGGGTTTTGTTTTTTTTATCCATTCTGATACCCTGTCTCTTTTGATTGGGGCATTTAGCCCTTCCACATTCAGGGTAACTATTGAGAGATATGAATTTAATGCCATTGTATTGCCTGTAAGGTGACTGTTACTGTATATTGTCTCTGTTCCTTTCTGATCTACTTTTAGGGTCTCTCTTTGCTTAGAGGACCCCTTTCAATATTTCCTGTAGAGCTGGTTTCGTGTTTGCAATTTTTTTCAGTTTTTGTCTGTCCTGGAAGCTTTTTATCTTCTTCTATGTTCAGTGGTAGCCTAGCTGGATATAGTATTCTTGGCTGCATGTTTTTCTCATTTAGTCTTCTGAATATATCATGCCAGTTCTTTCTGGCCTGCCAGGTCTTTGTGGATAAGTCTGCTGCCAATCTAATATTTTTACCATTGTATGTTACAGACTTCTTTTCCCGGGCTGCTTTCAGGATTTTCTCTTTGTCACTAAGACTTGTAAATTTTACTATTAGGTGATGGGGTGTGGACCTATTCTTGTTGATTTTTAAGAGGGTTCTCTGCACCTGCTGGATTTTGATGCTTGTTCCCTTTGTCATATTAGGGAAATTCTCTCCAATAATTCTCTCCAATATCACTCTCTGAGCTCACTGAGCCTGCGACTGGTTCAAGGTAACCCCGAGCTGAGAGCTCACTTCTTGGCTCTGTCTCTGTAACCAGCTTCCCCTTTTTAATACCTGCAAGCTCTGCGACACTCAGACACCCCTGATCCTTCTGTGACCCTGCAGGACCTGAGACCAAGCTGACCCCGCATGGGCTACACCCTGGTTTAGCCTCTGGAGCGATGTCCCTCAGCGGAACAGACTTCTAAAAGTCCTGATTTTTCTGCTCCATTGCTCCGCCGCTTGCCTGGAGCCGGCCCCTCCCCCTGCAGTCTATCTTCCCATCGCTTTGGATTCACTTCTCTGCCAGTCCTACTTTTCAGAAAGTGGTTGATTTTCTGTTTCTGGAATTGCTGTTCTTCTTCTCTTCCATCTCCCATTGGATTTGTGGGTGTTTGCAATGTTTAGATAAGCTATCTAGCTGATCTCCTGCTACCTGATGTAGCCTCAGCCTGTTACTTCTCCGCCATCTTGACTCCTCCATAATTTATTTATTTTTTTCAGCGTAACAGTATTCTTTGTTTTTGCACTACACCCAGTATTCCATGCAATCCGTGCCCTCTCTAATATCCACCACCTGGTTCCCCCAATCTCCCACCTGCCGTCCCTTCAAAACCCTCAGAATTCTCACTGAATTCTTATCTGACTGCTTCTTTCTTCATGATTGCAATATGGTGGCTTGAGACCTCTCACCAAGGTCTCAAGCCACCATATTCTCACTAGATCCAGATTATTGTATAAGTATATTAACATACTGAATATTAATTTTACTGACCTCCTCATAATGGTGCTGTGAGCACTGGCTTTGACAAGACATTTTAAAAATTCTTGGTAATAAGAAATTTTAGCTGTATTTGTTTCATTTCAGGTATGTTTATTGACTTTACTATATCCATAGGCATGAAGAAAAAAATAGGATATCATCTGAGGATTATTCACAATGGCATGTGGGATATGGTATAGTGAGTATATTAGATGCCTAGGGTCCCATAAGAAATCTCCCGAAATTCCATGGTTTGAGATACCAAAAATGTGTTCTCTCATAGTTCTGAAGACCAGAAGCCTCAAATCAGGGTGTCAGGGAGGGCCATGATCCCTCTGAATGCTCTAGGGCAAAATTCATCCTTGACTCTTCCAGTGTCTGGTGACTCCTGGCTTCCCGTGGTCTGTGGCAGCAGACGTTCTTCAAATGGTCTTCTTCACTGTGTGTGAAATCTCTCTCTTGTTTCTAAGGACAACCGTCATTGGACTTAGGGACCACTCTAAATCGAAGATGATTTTATCTCAAGATCCTTTAACTACATGTGCACAGACAGTTCAGGGGTTGGACATATCTGATTAAGGACATAAATCAACCCACTACAGTGATATCCAGGTTGAAACAGCAAACTTGAGATATTACCTTTTGTATATAAATGTGCATATACATGCATACATGCATAAACATATACATACCTGTGTAAGAAAGACTATAATGCATTCTTGAAGAATATAATGCAGATTAAAATATTCAGGGACTGTCTTTGGGTTGCATGTTTCGGGGTAATGCTTTTACCCCACCTTTATATTATCTACTTTACCTAAAATAAATGCTAATTGCTCTTGCAACTATATATTCAATAAATAAATAAATAAAATGACAGGGAAACAAGTGCATTCTTAGCCCACCCACAGGAAAACCTATAGAATGACCACCCTGCCCTAAGTGTGTGGGGGTGGAGTATCACTCTGCCCTAAGCATGTGGGGTGGAGGATCACCCTGCCATAGACATGTGGGGTGGGTCTGTGGGCTGGATGTCTTTACGATAATCACCTATGACCAACAAAGAATAAACAGACCCTACGAATGAAGTAAGTCTTTGAAGGTATTATCAATAGATAATTTTTTTAACATCTTAATTTAATTTTGTTTTTTTCAGTGTTCCAAGATTCATTGTTCACGCACCACACCCAGTGCTCCCTCAATACGTGCCCTCCTTCATACCCACCACCGGGCTCACCCATCCTCCCACCCTTCTCCCCTCCAAAACCCTCAGTTTTTTTCTCAAAGTCCACAGTCTCTCATGCTTCCTCTCCCCCTCCGATTTCCCCCAATTCACTTTTCCTTTCCTTCTCCTAATGTACTCCATGTCATGTTCCACAAGTAAGTGAGACCATATGATAATTGACTTTCTCTGCTTGACTTATTTCACTCAGCATAATCTCCTCCAGTTCCACTCATGTTGATGCAAAAGTTGGGTATTCATCCTTTCTGATGGCTGTGTAATAGTCCATTGTATATATGGATGTAAGTTCCCTGGTTAGCTTTTCTTTCTCTTCTTTCTTTTCTTTCTTTCAGCTGTGTTATGTTAGTCACCATACAGTACATCATTAGTTTTTGGTACAGTGACTAACTCTGAAGGCCCTCATTGTTGGCAACCCTGTTGGGACCCCTCTCACTTCCTGAAAGCTTTTTCTGTGTCCTTGCTTAATAAATTTTATCACTTTACTCAAAAAAAAAAAAAATCAAACCTTTAAAATGGGAAGATCCTCAAGGGACAGTAAGGAAGACAAAGTGTCAGGGAAGCCCCTTTCTCAATATAACAAGATAATTTCCTTTCAAATTTCACCAACATTGGTTGTTATCAATATTTTAAATTCCTACCTATTAAACTGGGGGGGGTGATTGTATTTCAGTTTGATTTTTTTTTTCTTTTTTGCTGTGCCTTAAGAAACAGTGAGGTTGAGGGTCTTATCAGATGAGAAACAGTAGTGTACACTGAAGAGATGTGGAGTTGAGCAGTCACACTGAATCTGTTCAAATCTCTGTCTTCTGACTTGTTAGCCTGCCCTCACTGTGCCTCAGTTTCCTAAAGTTTAAAATCAGGCAACAATAACATCCTCTTAGGCTCTGCTGAGGATGAAATGAGTTAGTACAGGGTTAACACATACAACACGGTGAGGTGCAGAGGGAGCCAGTAATAATATTAACTGTTCTTCTTATTATGATCATACTAGAATGCACCAGTAGTGTTTTTACTTGTGCATAACCACCTTGGGTATTTAACAGAGGAAAGTTCCAGACAAAGTGTTGAAATATGCACTGGTTTCTCCTTACTGCTAGTAACAAAATGTGAGAGAAGAGATAAATCCAATGAAGTGTTGAGGAAAACAAAGAAACGTGCCTTGAAGATTTGGAACACCTGAGCCTATCTATATTATAAAAAGCGAGAACACATGATCAGGAGAGAATACCAAGGGTATGGCTGGGAAATCACTCCAGGAAGAGATTACTTATGGATTTAATCAGCCATCTCAGCTGAAGCCTGAAAAAGAGATGTAGAGAACCTGAACTGACCCATAACCAGCAAGGAAATTGGAGCAGTAATAAAAAATCTCCCAACAAACAAGAGTCCAGGGCTGGATGACTTCCCAGGGGAATTCTACCAAACATTTAGAGAAGAATTAATGCCTGTTTTTCTGATGCTGTTTTAAAAAAAAAAAAAGTTCTGATCAAATGGCAGTGTGTAAGTGGTGATCTGACTGTATTTATTAATGAACGCTTAGGTGACTGAGGTCCAACTCTTGCACACTGAATTTGGTCAGCAATGCCAAATTCATCACATATTAAATAATGTTAAATTAAATTAAATAATCAGTCTGTTCATGAGCTTTCTGGAGTTCTTTTATATTGTGCATCAACCACTTTATCCAACAGTTATAAAATCATAGATTCTTGGGAAATTCTTGGGAAAGAACACCCGGCAAAGGGGCCCCCATCCCAGTTTATTCACCCTTTGGCTGTGGGGTAGGAATAATAAGAATAAACAATTGCAAAAGACACCAATAATGATAGAGCACATAGTAGATTAACAGATGAAACTCTTGGTTAATTTCATACAACCAGCGAGTAACGATTCCCAGGGTTAAATCCTGGTCATTTCTGATCCCACATTCAATGCCCCAATGCCTTTTTATATATTGAGTGTTCTTCTGTGTTAGGCTGGAGGCCAGCACAGGGGAACAGAGTCACCCAATATCCCGTGAGTCAGGCAACCGAGATGTATGTTTGATGTCTCCCATCTTCTGTCTAGCTGACCTGTTCCTATTCTATGCTCTTCCATACTTTTTCTTCTTCCTGGAACACAGTGAGAAATTGCTTCTAGAAATTGCTTTCGAGCTTGGAGGAAAATAGGGAGACAGGAAAGCACGTGGAGAAAAAGAAATGATAAGATGGAACCAAAATTTACTTCTTGCTGCTACATTTCCAGATGTGGTCTTGTTTCAAATCTTCTATCTAATGGGACAGAAGAGGCAGGGTGGACTGGGAGTAACACTTATCAAAGCCATACTATGTACCAGACATTCTTGGGGGAGTTTCTCCATTTTTTTCTTACCACAAATCTGTGAAGAAGGCACCATTAGTCCCATTTTAGAGATGAACAACCTCAGACTCACAGAGCTATGTAAATGTTCCTCAGTCAAACAGGCCAACTGGCAGCCTCTCATTTAGATGATGGATTTCCAGGGCTTAAGTCCCCATAGTGGGAAATTCCTTGAAACGGAAACTGGGTGGTGTCATGTCATAACATAGTGTCATGGCAAGACATTGGGCATGAAGATGATGGTGGGCACAAAATCCTGCCCCGTGGGCCAACAGGCCTTGGCATGGGGACACATAGACTGGCTGATTCCTGAGATGTTGAAGTGGACCCAAGGAAGCAGCACAAACTGTTGCCCTTTGGAAAGGGAACCTGAATGGTAAAATATTAACAGGTACAAAACTATCATATGCATGTTTTTTTTTCCTGCTCAATCTCTTGTAATCCTAATAGTTCCTTTCAAGGGAAATAATTATCCCTGTTACTCAGACAATGGAACTAAAATTAGAAGAGTAAGTAACGTGACCTAAGACTACGTTATAAATTACGGCTCCAGAACTCAAAACCTGGAATGGCATGGACTAAGATTTTTGTTACTCTGTCCTGTAAGCTGACATTTGATATACCTCAAGGCATTACTATTCAGTTGTTCTTTTTTTTTTTAAAAGATTTTATTTATTAATTTGACAGAGAGAAATCACAAGTAGATGGAGAGGCAGCCAGAGAGAGAGAGATAGGGAAGCAGGCTTCCTGCTGAGCAGAGAGCCCAATGTGGGACTCGATCCCAGGACCCTGAGATCATGACCTGAGCTGAAGGCAGCGGCTTAACCCACTGAGCCACCCAGGCGTCCTCAGTTGTTCTTTTAAAACAATGTGCTAAAGTAATCTTCAAATGCTAAAAATCATAAATTGCAGAAAGGCCATCTGTGTAGCAAAAATTAAAAATCACATTTTATGTGGAAAGCAGTGAGAAATTATTTAGAACTTATATTCAGATGTAGTGTTTATATTCTCAGTGTGTAAAATACTCTTCAACAGTAGAGATGGGACAATATTATCAAGGGAGAATGTACATATAAAGCAATATAAATCTCCAATAAGCACTTGTAAATATGCCCCATGAAACAAATGAAACAAAATGAAAATGAATCATATTAAGCAAAACAGAGGTTGTTAAGTGTTTTGTAGAATATGATTGTATTCTGCAAAATAATGTATAGCAACATGAGTATACCTTTATGTGTGAGATTGTAAATAGGTGCATTACACACAGAGAAAAAAATCTGGGAAACAGGCCCAAATAAATTAACAGAGACTGTGTTTGTATCCTGGTGAGCAGAAGGTGGGAGAGTAGGGAAGGGTGGAATAATTTCAATTTCTAAATAAACATTTATATGTTGTTTCCTACTCAATGAACAATGAAAGTTATTAATTGGTAATCTGACAATGTGAATGATGTAAAGTTTAGTAAAATGGGAACATTGGTACACTGAGTCACAAAATGGTAGTGAAGGAATACATTTATTGACTTGGACATATGTTCATACACTTGCAAAAAATAGCACATTAAAAGATTTCTTTGAAACTAATTTAAACAATTCAATGTGTGCATGCTGGTGAGAGGTAGAAGATATTTTATTTTAAGTTTCAATTTCTGTAGGGTTTAACATATGAAAACTTTGTGGAATAAAAGATTGGAAATATAAGATGATTGTGTGATGATAATAAATACGATACTTCTATATCCAAATCAATAAGAGAAGAGAGAAGAACCACATGGTCCTTTCAGTTGATGCAGAGAAAGCATTTCACAAGATACAGCATCCATTCCTAATTAAAATGCTTCAAAGTATAGGGATAGAGGGAACATTTCTCGACTTCATAAAATCTATCTATGAAAAACCCACAGTGAAGGTCATCATCAATGGGGATAAGCTGAAAGCCTTCCCTTTAAGATCAGAAACATGACAAGGATGCCCACTCCCACCACTCCTGTTCAACACAGTACTAGAAGTCCTAGCAACAGCAGTCAGACAACAAAGAGAAGTAAAAGGTATTCAAATTGGCAATGAAGAAGTCAAACTCTCTCTCTCCGCAGATGACATGATACGTTATATGGAAAACCCCAAAGACTCCAGCCCCGAACCACTAGAACACATACAGAGATCAGTTGTTTCTTATACACAAACAATGAAAATACAGAAAGGGACATCAGAGAATCGATGCCCTTTACTCTAGCACCAAGAACCATAAGATACCTGGGAATACACCTAACCAAAGAGGCAAAGGATCTGTAATCGAGGAACAGCAGAACACTCATGAAAGAAAGTGAAGAAGACCCCAAAAGATGGAAGAGCATTCCATGCTCACGGATTAGAAGAATAAACATTGTTAAGATGTCTATACTGCCTAGAGCAATCTATACTTTCAATGCCATCCCGATCAAAATTCCACCGGCATTTTTCAAAGAGCTGGAGTAAACAATCCCCTATCCATTGCTTTGGAAATATCTTCCCAGTATAGGTTTCATGGTTAAAGGCACAGGTTAGAACAAACTATTTGATAAGCTTCTGCATGCGCATGTGTGTGCATCAGTGTGCATGTGACTGTACACATGTTTCTATGTCTCCAATTTCTTCACAGTTAATTGTACACATTAACTCGTGCAGCTTTCTCTTCAGTTCACTTAGAGGCTGGGCTTCCAGTCCCAGGGCTTGAAGATCCCAAGATGGACATATATACAGAAGGAAGGATATGTGCTTCTGTGTGGAAGAGTCCAGAAAGCTTTGGCCTATACAATGGAATCAGTGCGTTTCCCACACTCCCCCTACGTCCCCCACGCCCATTTGGGCACATCTATCTCCATTTTCTCAGGGTTATCTCTTTCCCACTGAAAAGGCATAGTTTTCTTAGAAACAGAAACAAAATGCTTCCTTCAAGGTAGAGTGTGAAACAGTAAGTACACTCTGGTCCCAACTCTCTCTGAAGAAGTCACATGTTGAGGGAAAGTCTGAGAGGACAGAAACCTAGTTGTGTTTCCTGCTTACTCCTGCATCTATATCTCCTTAGTTTGTTAATGTGTAGTGGGTGTTTACTGTCTTCCAGGCACTGTTGTCCATTCCTTATCTGCATTCCATCCTTCCCTCTCTTGATCTTTAGACCTGCATAACTGGAACTTGTTCACAGGGAGCAAGATGGGTGTTAGTGCCCACCCCCACCCTGGGATAATGAAGTATGACCTCAGATGGACTCCATCCCAAACAAGACTAGTCCAAGCTTGACCCTGACTCCTGGAATCCCAGCATCAGAATGGGAAATGACACAACTGAGTTGGGACAAGTTGCAAAGTTCGGAACCTGAGGCAACTTGTAGCCTAAACATTTGTTCTCTGGTATAGAGCTAACAGTGTGTTGCCTCTTCCTGATGGGATCTCTCTTAATAGAGAGTGAAGGACAAGGCAACCATCGTGTGGTTTCACTCTTGCTTCTTCTCGTGGGCCTAAGCCAGAGGTTTTCCTTTCCCCATTACCTCCCCTCCCTTTTTTTTTTTAACTTCAAAGTGGTAGGTTTCTGAACTGTGTAGCTGCCTGCTAACTGCTAGGAGGATGGTTTTTCCCATGTAGTCCATGAAAGGGTCCATCTGAGATGATGTGAAGTTTCTGCTACATGTAACGACTCCTCTCCCAGTTAAGGGGGCCTGCCTGTGCCTGGCTTCCTCTTGCTGTTCAGGACTCAGCTCACATATCACTTCTTGAGAAAGAGCTTCACTGAGAAACCCATCTATAATATTCTCTGTTCCAGTAATTTTCTACTCTACTTATGTATTTATTCTCTTCAAAGCACAATTCCTCTTATGAAATTAATCTGCTTATTAATTTCTTTGGCTACCAACTGCCTGCTTTCCCTAATTAGAATGAAAACTTCAGGGACCCCGCCTGTCATGTTCCCTGTGCTGTGTCGCCAGCAGCACATAAATCATTAGTAAAATATTACTTAAATGAAGGAACTGTTATCTATTTGACACACTGGAGCACATAGGCATTTAAAGGTGAGTGTCACGAATAATTGATGACAAAATTAGATATCAGCGGATTCAAAAAATTTTAAGTCTCTGCTGCAAACCTAACAGCAACACTTTTCAAACTTGGATGACTACCGGAATCAAATGAAGAAATTACTCAGAGGGCCAACACTTCCCATCTCACCTCCCTGGTGTCAATTCAGCGGAGCTAGGGTGGGCCTGGAATCTAGAGGTTTAGTGAGCAGTCCCTGGCGATTTTGATGAGCGGGTCCATGGACCACAATTGGAAAAATCCTGACCTAAATAGTTCACAGTTGTGTATCATTCATTCACTGTCTACCGTGCAGAATTAGGTGATTTCTGGATTGTCACAATTCATATAATTATTCAAAAGTGCACTGGTATTTCTTTCCCACCTAAGGACACAGATTGCTTTCCCAGATGGGATCACACTTAACACTCCGCAACATTCCTGGGTGGTCAGGAGGGTTGGGTGTTGTTATCCTACTGTATAGATGAGACAGTATATTATTCCCAGGTATCTTATGGTTCTTGGTGCTATAGTAAATGGAATCGATTCTCTAATTTCCCTTTCTGTATTTCCATTATTAGTGTATATGAAAGCCACTGATTTCTGTACATTGACTTTGTATCCTGCCATGTTGCTGAATTGTTGTATGAGTTCTAGTAGTTTGGGGGTGGAGTCTTTTGGGTTTCCCATATAAAGAATCATGTCATTTGCAAAGAGAGAGAGTTTGACTTCTTCATTACCAATTTGTATACGTTTTATTTCTCTTTGTTTTCTGATTGCTGTTGCTAGGACTTCTAATACTATGTTGAACAAGAGTGGTGAGAGTGGGCATCCTTGTCGTGTTCCTGATCTCAACGGGAAGGTTGCAAACGTTTTCCCATTGAGGATGATATTTGCTGTGGGTCTTTCATAGATGGATTTGATGAAGTTCAGGAATGTTCCCTCTATCCCTATACTTTGAAGCGTTTTAATCAGGAACGGATGCTGGATTTTGTCAAATGCTTTTTCTGCATCAATTGAGAGGACCATGTGGTTCTTCTCTCTTCTCTTATTAATTTGTTCTATAACATTGATTGATTTGCGAATGTTGAACCATCCTTGTAGCCCAGGGATGAATTCCACCTGGTCAGGGTAGATGATCTTTTTAATGTGCTGATGAGACAGTATATTAAACATGAATTTTTATTTATATTCTTTGACGTCTGAGACCTTGTTGCCACTGGAAGGACTGTCCCTCCTAGGGATAACTGATCGCTCTAAATAGTAAACAATGGGACCATAGGCCAACCAATGATCTAGGGCCCCACTCCCACCCCCACCTCCTCTGCTGGGCTCTCAAACTCATCACCAGTATCCCCCTGCCCTAATCACCACATGGCCATGTACCGGATGACGAGGGACAAAACGTCATGTCCCAGAACCCACTGAAATAATCCCAAACAACTAATCCCATGCTTACCCTGCCTTGCCTCTTCCTTCTTAGAGAAACCCCAGTGAAAATTCTTGCCCTTTCATTTCTTTTTCTCTCTCTGCCCCCGAGGAAACCTGGTGCTTCCCCATGGGGTTGGTCTCTGTGAGGCATGGCATGACCCTTCCTCTTAAGAAAGGTGAATTACAAACTATATTGCCATTGGCAATCATCTATTTTTAAAAATTTTTTTTAAATATTTTATTTATTTACTTGACAGACAGAGATCACAAGTAGGTAGAGTGGTAGGCAGATGGCGGGGGGGAAGCAGACTCAGCGCCGAGCAGAGAGCCCAATGTGGGGCTCGATCCCAGGACCCTGGGGTCATGACCTGAGCCGAAGGCAGAGGCTTTAACCCACTGAGCCACCCAGGAGCCCCACATTTTATTTTTTTAAATAATTTTTATTGTGTTATGTTAGTCACTATAAAATACATCATCAGCTTCTGTCACAGTGATCCAAGATCCGTTGTTCATGTACAACATCCAGTGCTCCATGCATTACATGCCCTCCTCAACACCCACCACCAGGCTCACCCGTCCTCCAACCCCCACCCCTCTAAAATCCTCAGTTTGTTTCTCGGAATCCACAGTCTCTCATGGTTCATCTCCTCCTCCAATTTCACTCCCCCGACGCCTTCACTTTGCCTCTCCTTCTCCTAATGTCCTCCATGTTATTCCTTATGTTCCACAAGTAAGTGAGACCATATGATAACTGACTCTCTCTCCTTGAAGAGATGCCCTTCAACAGACAAATGGAAAAAGAAGATGTAGTCCATATACACCATGGACTACTATGCAGCCATCCGAAAGGATGAGTACCCAACTTTTGCATCAATATGAACGGGACTGGAGGAGATTATGCTGAATGAAGTGAAACCAACATTTTAAAGAAAACAGGTGGAATGGTAGCGACTTACTTAACCTGTTTCGATGATGAAACCCTCATCTCCTCATTCTTGCTTCAGTAACATGTCTGGGAAACTCAACGTCACACTTGCTTTTTCTTTATCATTCCCTGTTCCTGGGGCACAGAATCCACATCCTTCTCTGATGTTATACCAAGAATATGTATATGAGGATAAGAAAGCACATGAAGAATGCCCACTCTCACCACTCTTGTTCAGCACAGTACCAGAATTCCTAGCAACAGCAATCGGACAACAAAGAGAAGTAAAAGGTATTGAAATTGGCAATGAAAAATTCAAACTGTCTCTCTTCGCAGTTGACATGATACATTATATGGGAAACCCAAAAGACTCCAGCCCCGAACCACTAGAACTCATACAGCAATTCAGTAATGTGGCAGGATACAAAGCCAACGTAGAGAAATCAGTTGCTTTCTTATGCACGAACAATGAAAATACAGAAAGGGACATCAGAGAATCGATGCCCTTTACTCTAGCACCAAGAACCATAAGATACCTGGGAATACACCTAACCAAAGAGGCAAAGGATCTGTAATAGAGGAACAGCAGAACACTCATGAAAGAAAGTGAAGAAGACCCCAAAAGATGGAAGAGCATTCCATGCTCACGGATTAGAAGAAAACATTGTTAAGATGTCTATACTGCCTAGAGCAATCTATACTTTCAATGCCATCCCAATCAAAATTCCACCGGCATTTTTCAAAGAGCTGGAGTAAACAATCCTCTATCCATTGCTTTGGAAATATCTTCCCAGTATAGGTTTCATGGTTAAAGGCACAGGTTAGAACAATCTATTTGATAAGCTTCTGCATGCGCATGTGTGTGCATCAGTGTGCATATGACTGTACGCATGTTTCTATGTCTCCAACTTCTTCACAGTTAATTGTGCACCTAACTCTTGCAGCTTTCTCTTTAGTTCACTTAGAGGCTGGACTTCCAGTCCCAGGGCTTGAAGATCCCAAGATGGACATATATACAGAAGGAAGAACATGTGCTTCTTTGTGGAAGAGTCCAGAAAGCTTTGGCCTATACAATGGAATCAGTGCATTTCCCACACTTCCCCTACATTCCCCATGCCCATTTGGGGACATCTATCTCCATTTTCTCAGGGTTATCTCTTTCCCATTGTAAAGGCATAGTTTTCTTAGAAACAGAAACAAAATGCTTCCTTCAAGATAGAGTGTGAAACAGTAAGTACACTCTGGTCCCAACTCTCTCTGAAGAAGTCACATGTTGAGGGAAAGTCTGAGAGGACAGATACCTAGTTGTGTTTCCTGCTTACTCCTGCATCTATATCTCCTTAGTTTGTTAATGTGTAATGGGTGTTTACTGTCTTCCAGGCACTGTTGTCCATTCCTTATCTGTATTCCAGCCTTCCCTCTCTTGATCTTTAGACCTGCAAAACTGGAACTTGTTCACAGGGAGCAAGATGGATGTTAGTGCCCACCCCCACCATGGGATAATGAAGTATGACCTCAGATGGACTCCATCCCAAACAAGGCTAGTCCAAGCTTGACCCTGACTCCTGGAATCCTAGCATCAGAATGGGAAATGACACAACTGTGTTGGGACAATTTGCAAAGTTGGGAAACTGAGGCAACTTGTAGCCCAAACATTTGTTCTCTGGTATAGAGCTAACAGTGTGTTTCCTCTTCCTGATGGGAAGATGAGCCTGGTGCTAGGTATTATGGAGGGCATGTATTGCATGGAGCATTGGGTGTGGTGCATAAACAATGAATCTTGGGACACTGAACAAATAAAATAAAAATTAAAAGATAAAGAATGGCTAAAGTAAAATCACAGGAAACAACAGGTGTTGTTGGGGATGTGGAGAAAAAGAAACCATCGTGCACTGTTGGTGGGAATGCAAACTGGTGCATCCACTGTGGAAAACAGTATGGATGTGTCTCTAAAAATTAAAATTGAATTACTATATCCTCCAGTAATTCAAATACTGGGTGTTTATCCAGAGAATACAAAAACAGGAACTGGAAAAGATATATGTACCCCTATGTTTATTGCCACATTATTTTCCATAGCCAAGCTTTAGAGGCAACCCAGGTGTCCATTGATAGATGAATGGATAAAGAAGAAGGGATACACAGGCACACACACGTGCACATACACACAGTGGAATATTATTCAGCCTTGAAAAAGAGTGAGAGCTTACCATTTCCAACAACATGGATGGCCCGAGAATGTATAGTGCTAAGTGAAATAAGTCATTCAGAGAAAGACAAATCACATATGGTTTCATTCATAGGTGGAATTGAAGCAGAACAAAGGAGCAAATAAAGAAGAAAGAGATAGGAAAAAACAAACAAACAGACCCTTAAATACAGAGAACAAACAGATGGTTGCCAGAGGGGAGGTGGGAGGACAGATGGGTGAACTAGGTCATGGGGATTAAGATTACATTTACCTTGATGAGCACTGAGAAATGTATGGAATTGGTAAATCATTACATTGTGCATCTTAGACTACCATGACACTGTAGCACAATCATATGTCAGGTTTTAAAATGGCATTTTTTTTTTGCAGAAATAGAAAGAAACCATCCTAAAATTTATATGGCATTTCAAAAGACCCCCAATAGTTTAAACAGTCTTGAAACAGTTGCACAAAGCTGGAGGGCTCACGTTTCCTGATTACATAGTATCTGACAAAGACACAGTAATCAAAATAAAATGGTAACAGCATGAAGACAATAGAACAGGATAGATAACCCAGAAACAAACCCTCATGTGTTTGAAGAAATGATCACTGACAAGTTTACTACAGCTACACAATGTAGAAAGGGTTGTCTCTTCAGTGCATGGTGTGGAGCAAACTGGGTGTCCACATACAAAAGACTGAAGTTGGACCTGTACCTTCCTTTCACCATACACAAAAATTAACTTAAAATGGGTTAAAGACTGAAATCTAAGATTTGAAATTATAAAAGTCTTAGAAGAAAACATAGAGGAGAATCTTCATGACATTTGATTTGGCATCGGAAACAAAAGCAAAAATTGTGAAATATAACTACATCAAAATTAAAAGCTTTTGCACAGCAAAGGAAACAATCAAGGGATTGATGAGGCAAGCTATGGAAATGAGAGAAAATATTGGCAAACCATATACACTACAAGAGGCTAATATCCATAAAGATATCCTACATGTGAACAGCAACAGCAGTGAAAACTTAAATGGTCCAATTAAAGCATGGGCAAAGTATTTGTACAGACATTACTCTTATGCGGATGTACAAATGGACAAGAAGCATATGAAAATATGTGTAGCACCTCTGCCCACGAGGGAAATGCAAATCAAAACTGAATGTGGTATCACTTCACAACAGTTAGGATGGCCAATATCACATAAAACAGAAAATAACCAGTGTAGGTATGGATGCAAAGAAAATGAAACCTTTGTGCACTGTTGGTGGGAATGTAAACTGTTGCAGCTGCTATGGAAAACCACATGGAGGTGCCTCAACAAACTAAAAATAGAAGGATCATGTGATCCAGCAATCTCACTTCTGGTATATACCCAAAGGAATTGGAAGTGTGATCTCAAAGAGATATTGGCACACCCATGTTCATCACAGCATTAGTCTCAATACCAAAGAAGTGGGAGCAACCCAAATGGCCATCACAGGATGGAATGGATTAAACAAGTGGGATATACTTACACTGTATTATTTTTCCTTTTAAAGATTTTATGTATTTATTTGACAGAGAGAAATCACAAGTAGATGGAGAGGTAGGCAGAGAAAGAGAGAGGGAAGCAGGCTCCCCGCTGAGCAGAGAGCCCAATGCAGGACTCAATCCCAGGACCCTGAGATCATGACCTGAGCCGAAGGCAGCGGCTTAACCCACTGAGCCACCCAGGCGCCCCCCTACACTGTATTATTATTCAGCCTTAAAAAAAGGAAGTTCTGTCGTGTCATATGCTACAACACAGGTGGACCTTGAGGGCATTATGTTAAGTTAAATACGTCAGTCACAAAAGGACAAGTCCCTGATTCCATTGGTATGATGCATCTAAAGTCGTCAAACTCTTAGACACAGGAAGTAGAATGGCGGTTGCCTGGAGGTTAGGGTGGGAGAAAAGAGAAGTTGTTCAACGGACATAGAGTTGTAGTCTTGCAAGATGAAAAATTTAAGAGGCCTGTTGCACAACAAGATTCATATGGTCAACAGTATTGTACGGTACTGTTAAAATGAAAAGACAGTAAATTTTAAGTTATGGTTTTATACCACAATTTAACAAATGTCTACAAGAAAGAGACAGTTCAATAAATAAATGGATAAGAGATTTGAGTACACTCCATCAAAGAAGACATATGAATAACAAGCTCATGAAAATATATGTAACATTCTTAGTCATTAGGGAAATATAAGTTAAAACTGCAATGAGATGCCATTACAACCTCTTGTAAATGGCTACAGTAAAAAAAGCCTGACCATAGGAAACATCAGCAAAGTTGTGGAGGACAGACCTCTCATATGCTGCTTGTAGAATGAAAAATGGTAGAGCCACTTTGGAGAAACTGTTTGGCAGTTTCTTATGATGTTAGTCTTGCATCTACCATATTATCAAGCCATTGCACTTCTAGCATTTATCCTCGAGAAAGAAAGCATATGTCCATGTAAAGACCTACACACGAATCCTAGCAGTGTTTCATCTAGGAGCTTTATTTATTTGTTTGTTTGTTTGTTTGTTTATTTTACCAGAGCCCCAAATGGGACACCACGAAATATCTATCAACAAGTGAATGGATACAACAATTTCTGGTATATTCGTATTCTTGAATATGACTGAGCTCTAAAAATGAAGGAACTACTACTGTCACATACAATAATACAGACAAATCTAAAAACAAATAGGCTGAAGGAGAGAAGGAAGATCTCCCCTAATAAAATAATACAACTTTTGTGGTTCCATTGATTCCATTTGAACAGAATTCTAGGTAATGGAGAATAATCTACGGCAGCAGAAGATCAGTGGTTGCCTAGGGACAGAGCAAGGTGTGAGGTGGGGTGGAGGGGTAAGGCGAGGAAGCCTAACAGTACAGAACTGAAAATGTTATACCTTGGGAAAATAATCATAATGCTCTTTAAGACTGCCTGGT
This sequence comes from Mustela erminea, assembly GCF_009829155.1. Lineage (NCBI taxonomy): Eukaryota > Metazoa > Chordata > Mammalia > Carnivora > Mustelidae > Mustela > Mustela erminea. The sequence goes on along the minus strand of NC_045635.1, from coordinate 84,733,765 downwards.
TATTTTAGGGAATGTGGCTGAGTATTACCACGTTCTATGGTACTTACTATTTTAGAAATTATTGAATTCTTCTGACAATTCCTAAGTTGTGGAGTTATGCTTAGAAAACATATTGTAATCCTTAAGGAGTGATTGTGGAAGCAGCTGAAAACTCAGCAGCATTCCTGTTCTGGGGCTATTGAACACAATGGTCCAGTAGGAGCAGGGTCCCATGATCTCCAGGGGCAAGGCATAGGTTCAGAGAAAATATATTGCGAACCCTAGGGAGTGATTGTAGAAGCAGCTGAAAACTCAGCAGCATTGTTGTTCTGGGGCTATTGAACACAACAGTCCAGTAGGAGCAAGATCCCATGACGCGCAAGGGCAGGGCATAAAGTTAGGAGCTATGAAAGAAAGTAACCCTCAGTCTCCCATTTCTGCACCTGGTGATTCTAGCCTAAACATCCCGCTTCTCCCTTGTTCCATGACTGACACCCTGTGTGCCTATGCGTAGGAGGAAATGCAAGCCTGCTCCAAGATATTTGCCATCCCTTTGTACTCCTTTCCCACACTTGAAGGCATCTGTCCTTGCTTTTGTGATAAAACAAAATAAAAGCTACGTGCAGGATTCAGCTGCTGCTGCTTGGCCTTGCAGAGGCAGCCCTGCATGGCTGCTCAGATCGGTGTCTGAGAAATTTATTTCAGTGTGCCATGACACTAAATAATGCTTGAAAAATTTCCAGATTTAAAAAATTGATTGTAAAATGGATAAAATGTGGCTGCCATGCCAAAATCTCAATTTGACAGGAAGAACTTCTAACCAACTGCATGTATCTATATCCATCTGAGAGAAGCATGGGAATCTCTGAATAATATTTTAAAGTGAGACTAATTCAGGTATATTTATTCCAAATGCATAATGAAGATCAAGTTCCTTCTTCAAGTGGGACAATTCATTGCTTTCATCAAAAGATGGTACCTCTAAGGTGGGGCTCAAGGGAAACTACATAGCCTGTAGCTGCTGGTGGAATGAAATTCCACCTGCTAAACTTCTTCTCCCATGATGAGATCAAAGTAGCTTCTCTACTTTTAGGCTAGTGTGTGAACCTCACAGGAGCTATTCCACAACATGCTTTTTTCAGATCTATGAACTCACTTGAGCTGGGCATCATATCCCAATAAACATGTGAGGTGTTGGTGTCTCCTGAGGACTGCTGCCCTTGAATCTGGAGTAGAAACCTCAGCAGCCATCAGGACACAGAACCTCAGGACCTGCCTCCTCTGGGCTCTTCATATTATCTTGGCCACCGACACAAAGTGCTGCACTGGGAGTGACATATCTAGCAATCACCATGCTTTATGGATGTAACTCCGTCCTGGGAGCCATGTGAAGCACTGGGCTAGTGACAATGACACTGATACAGCATAACGGCAATGTTATAATGGACTTCTTACGGGGCATTTTTCTTCTCCTTGGCCCATCTCCTAACAACAAAGGTGAAGAGGAATAAGAATTGGCCTAAATTCATATAGGCATTCATAATCCTGCAATAACCACAGGTCTATGGGCTTGCTCACATGTATCACTGACCGTTCTCAGCCATCCTGTAGGTGAAGCATTCTCATCTCCGTTTTGTGGAAGGAGAAGCTGCGGTTCAGAAGGAGTCAGTCACCCCTGCCTTTTAAAAGAAAGTAGCTCCAGGACAGCCCTGGAAGAGGACACTGCACTCACTAGGGCCAGGTGAGACCCCAAAAGCCCATCCACTCTCTAAGAGACGGCTGCAACTTGGAGTCTCAAAGCAGGAAAGAGGTGAATGGACTTGGGATCCCTTTGTCTCCCCACAGCCCAGGTTCATTCAGCCACTACAGTAAGAGACACACTTTCTGATGAGACCCAAATAACTGAGGGCAAGACCTGCTCTTCTCCCCGGTCATGTCTCTCTGTAAGTCTTGATAAAAAGCCATCATGTTCACCATCATAACATTAGCTTCCTATGGCAACAGTAACGCCCTGGCTTGTCCTCTGTATCAGAAGTACTTTGGCATTGCTCTAGGTCCCTAACCTTTTGCCAGAAAACAAAACAAAACAAAACAAAAACAAAACACCTTGGCTCTTCAGACCACTGATTGAGAAAGCATACTAGAAGCACTCGATTTGGACCCAGGCGATTGGCAGAGCTCTGCTCAGTGTTTTGAAACATATCCCCATTGTCAAGGATTTTGTGTGCTTTAAAAAGAGACAGTATTCTATGCTAAATGAAATATGTCAAAGACAAATACCATATGATTTTACTTATATGTGGCATCTAAAACAGAAACAAAAACAAAAATAACAAACCCTGAACTTGCAGATACAAAGAACAGATTAGTAGTTAACAGAAGCAGTGGGTGGGGGGTGGTGCGGGGCAGGGCAAGGGTAGAAGGAATTGGATGAAGATGGTCAAAAACTACAAATTCCCAGCTAAGAAATAAAGAAGGCTGGTGCTGTAATGTATAGCATAGTGACTATATAGTTTATAATGCTGTGTGGTATATTTGAAAGTTGTTAAGAGAATAAATCCTAAAAGTTCTCATTGCAAGGAAAAACATTTTTTGTAACTATATGAGGTGATGAATGTTAACTTATTGTGATGATCATTTTGCAGTGTATATGCATGTCAAGTCATTATGCTGCACGCCTCAAACCTATACAGTGGGGTATGTCAATCATATCTCAATAATATTTGGAAAAAAGAAACAAAAGAAACACTATGAGAGTATTACCAGTACACAGAGACCCAGCGAGGTAATCTACAGTTCTTGCCCTCTGGCAATGAACCTGTACTTCCTAAGGAGTTACACCAGGAGGTTCATTGTGTCTTGTCTCTTCTCTGACCTTAAAGTTGATTGCTGGGTCTGAGTGCTCTCAGCCTGATCCATCTGGTATAAAATTTCTGTCTGCTTTTCATCCCATGTTTTTTGAAGTCCAAAGATAGTTGCCAGAACTGCATTTCATTAAAGGTTGCAAAAGGGCACTATTCTAATTCTGTAAATACTTCTTTGTTTATTAGCTGGAATCTATATATACAAGAAACTTCCTTTCATCAGCTATTAGATTACACTGAGTGTGGTATGCACTGGAAGAGAAGGATAACTGCTTAATTTTCTGGCAACATTTCTACTTTTCAAAATAATGAGTGCTTTCTCTAGGACCCTCCAAAGATGAGCAGTGAGCTCATTTTGCTTTGTTATTTTGTTTTGCTTTGCTTTGCTTTTAGACTGTCACCTGGAATTCATAGATACATGTACGTGTGATGTGTTTTGATCCACTGTAGTTGTTATTTATTTGATGTTTAAATTGTTCTACATCTGACCAGTGAGAGCCTCTTTAGGTTGGCCTCTGAATGTTGGTTTTTTTCCCTTTAAAGATTTTACTTATTTATTTATGACAGAGAAGAGAGAGAGAGAGAGAGAGAGAGAAAAAGGGAGTGAGAGGGAGTGAGAGGGAGAAAAAAAGAGGGAGAGAGAGAGAGTAAGCCAACAAGGGGAGAAGCAGAATGCAAGGGAGAGAGAATCTGAAGCAGACACCACGCTGGGCATGGATCCTGACATGGGGCTCAATCTCACGACTGTGAGATCATGACCTGAACTGAAAGCAAGAGTCAGAAGCTTGACGACCGACTGAGCCACCCAGGCGCCCCCGGCCTCTGAATGTTTTTGATATGCTTCCGGGAGTGAGAGTTTGGTCCAGACTATTCCTGTAACAAATTCTACGCCAGACCAGGAACCCGCTCTTTCCACAAGGAATGCTGGCTTCCTTTTAGTGGGAAGTGATTTTAGAGGGATCTATTTGGGCACTGGAATTGCTCAGTACTACCGGATTAAACACTGTCTCTTGCCTTCTCAGTTCATGGAGCCAGTAAATATATATTCTATTTTTCAGAAAATATACATCATCAGCTTCCATCCTTGCTGTTCCTCCAACCCCGGTGTAACTGAATTTTGGATGTGTTTTCAAATTAATATATTTAAATATAAATAGCCATGCATGGCTAGTAGACACCCTATTGGAATGCAGCAGCTCTACACACATTTCTGCACCTTTCTCTTTTCACTTAACAATGTATCCTAGAGAACCCTCCACAGCAGTGAAGAGAGGGAGTCCCTATTGCTTTTATTGCTTTTACTAGTGACCTAGTACTCTCTAGCATGGAAGTACAGTAGATGGTTCAACTAACTACCTATTGGTGGACACTAGTCTTGTTTATGGTCTTCTGCTACTAGGAATTGTTCCACGTGGGATGGCCTTATGCTTATGCCTTTTTGTCAAGTTTCCTTTGGTTCTTTTGGATAGATTCTCAGATGAGAGACTGCCGGTTCCAAGAGTAAGTACTTAAGTAAGTTTACTAGATGACATCCAATCCCATGCTCAGGTGTTGTTCTATCAAACTAGCCTTTGTGTGATGGTGGGGAATACAGGGAGACTGGTACATTCCAGGAGTATAGAATCATTGCTTCACTTTATCTGCTGTGACTTGAGTTCACTTTTTTTTTTTTTAAATTTTCAGAAGTAAATGCTGTGTGGAGTTCCATGATAGTAGATAAGGCATTCTCTGCATCCAGGGATGGTAATTTGGGCAGTAGCTATGTGTGTGGGAAAGTCAAACCCATATCCAGAGTATTCCAATAAAAGCACATTCCACTGAGAACAAAATGCTGCCTCTTCCATGACAGAAGTGATCCAGTGGAGTCATCCTGCCATCAGGTAGCTAGCTGTTCTCCCCGAGGGAATGATGCCATATCCAGACACTCATTGTTGGTTTCAGATGCTGGCAGACTGGGCACTCAACAGGGACTCTAGCCAGGCTGGCCTTGGTGAGTGGAAGTCACTGGCTGCAGGCAATGGCTTGGCTGGAAGTTCAAGGACATGGAAGGAACGAAATTAGAAATTTGGTAGCAAGGATGTCTGTGGAAGAGATAGGAGGGATAGACTCTAAATGGGTGAAAAACATGCAAATATTCTTGCATTCATTCCATGAATGCAAAGGGGTCACAAGGGGTGATGTCATCGGAGGAGGAAATTTTACTTAACCAAGGGAAAGGATGGCTCCTTATCTGGATATCAGTCAGCTTCTTTTCCAGTCCCTGCTGTCATTGTCTGATGGGCTCATGGAAAACATGGGTGTCAGGGTGGCAGGGAAGGAGGTTATGCTTGACTCAGGTAAATGGAGGAGGTCAAACAGCCAGTTAGCTGGGGGCAGGTTGATTAGAGAGGGTCACTTCCATCATGGAAGGGGCAGTATTATGTTCCAGTATGTTGTTACTGGAATGCTCTGGATATGGATTCCCCTTCCCTGCATGCAATGCTTCTGGCAAAACTACCATCCTTGGACTTGCAGAGTACCTTCTCTGCCTGCCCTAGTGTTCCATGTAGCATTGCTTCTGACCGAGAAACTCACTTCACAGCACATGAAGTGGGGCAATGGGCCTGTGATCATGAAATTCTCTGGTTTTACCATTTCTCCACCATCATGCAGTAGCTGGTTTGATAGAATGGTGGAATGCCTTTTTGACAACTCGTTTCAGTGCCAGCGAGGTGGCAGTACATTTCAGGCATGAGGCAAGGTGCTTTGGGAATCTGTTTGTGTTCTACATCAGCATCCCATAAACATCCTCCCATGGCTAGGATTCATGGGTCTAGGGATCATGGGATGGAAATGGGTGTGACACCACCTACTATTATTTCTAGCAATCCAGAAGCAAAATTTTTCTTTCTGCTCCTGCCACCCTAAGTTCTGCTGGTCTAGAGGTCTTTGTTCCAAATGGAGGAATGCTTCCACCAAGAGACACACAATGATTCCACTGAACTGAAAGTTAAGACCACCATCCGGTCACTATGGGCTCCTTGTGCCTCTTAATCAACAGGCAAAGAAGGGATTTACTATACAGCATAGGGTGATTGATTCCAATTTAAAGGGGGGAATTTTATCCCTTTTAATTTTACCACCTCCACAATGGTGGTAAAGAAGCGGTGTTTGGAATACAGGCATTCACTTAGGGTGTCTCTCAGTAGTGTCACGCCCTGTTGATTCAAGTCAATGGAAAGCAAAAGCAGCACAATTCAGGAATGACTAGTAACAACTCAGATCCTTTAGGAGTGAAGGACTGGGTACCCCACCTGCTAAAGAACCAGGAGAGTTGAAGGCAAAGGGAATACAAAATGGTTAGTGGAAGATTGTACTTAAAAATACTGACTACAATTTGCAACGACGTGGATAGAACTAGAGGATATTATGCTGAGAGAAATAAGTCAATCAGAAAAAGACAATTATCATATGATCTCCCTGGTATGAGGAATTTGAGAGGCAAAGTGGGGGGTTGGGGTAGGGAAGGAAAAAATGAAACAAGATGGGATCTGGAGGGAGACAAACCGTAAGAGACTCTTACTCTCACAAAACAAACTGAGGGTTGCCAAGGGAAGCGGGGTACGGCGAGGGTGGCTGGGTTATGGACATTGGGGACAGTATGTGCTATGGTGAATGCTGTGAAGTGTGTAAGCCTGACGATTCACAGACCTTACACCTGGGGCAAATGATACATTATATGCTAATAAAAAAATAATGGCTACAACCACATGACCAGATACAACTCTAATTGTTGTGAAGATTTTTTCCTAATTTTGTTGAATATGTGTGTAAATGTGTGTTTATTATGCATGATAATATATGCATCATATTTGTTTTCTTTCCTCTCTTATCCTCTTATCATGTAACAGTAAGCGTATTAGCTTTGTGTCATAGTATTTAAGTATTAAGATCACCTGAGAGTTACATAATAAGTTACTTAAATAACATGATGACAAGGAGAAGAGTAAACATTTCCCAAGGACTTTGCATCATCTTCAGGGGAATGGGTCATTACATTTTCACTTGTATACAGGACAGCTATATATGTTAGACAGAAATATGACCTTGTAATTCTGCTTGTTGGGAACCAAGTATGGTTCAAGGAGATGTATATGGGTACCAAGTTAACAAGGGGGGTGTCCTATGATGGTTAATTTTATGTATCAACTTGGCTAAGATTTGGTACCCAAGTGTTCTGGGTGAATACTAGTCTGGATGTTGCTGTGAAGTTGTTTTGAAGATATGATTAATATTTAAACCAGTAGACTTTGAGTAGGGCAGATTACCTCCATGATGTGGCTGGGCTTCACTGAATAAGTCAAGGGCCTTAAGAGGAAAGACTGATGTGCCCTGAGGAGGAAAGATTGCTGCCTCCAGACTGCCTTTGGACTTGAGATGGCTACATCAACACCCACTAGAATTTCCTACCCACTGGCTTGCCCTGAACTTTCCGAATTACCAGTCCCTAAAATCCCACAATCATGTGGACCAATTCCATTGTGTGTGTTTGTGTGTGTGTGTGTGTGTGTGTGTGTACACACCTGTATGCATAGATATTTATATACATATACATGTATATTCAAATATGCTATCCATTCTGGTTCTGTGGAGAATGGTGACAAAGAGTCTCACCCTCCCTTTCATATGTTGCTTTTGTGCATTTATCATTTATGCAGTGTTACAATCTGATCACCACCTCAGAACAGATCTGCGTTTGTTGACCAGACAACACTTTATGGTTGTGCAACTCTGCGTTGGCTTAAACACATGAGTTTGGCATACTTCATTTAAATTTAAATTTTACTATCATCTGTGTTACTTGACTTATTTTATTGTGCTCTTTATACTTTCTGTGCAGAGCATGATTCCCGGGTTGCTTTGCATCTTCTGATTTGGAACAGAGACATTTAATGCCCAGAGAGTGGATCCATCAAAATGTAATTGGAGGTGTTAGGGCAGAATGAAGCATGTAGAAAGCATCATATTACAATAGAGATATTTTGTAAGGGAAGAGCGGAGAGCATTGAAACTAAAGTAACTGAGGTCCCAACAGGGTGATTTCTGATCTTGTGCATTCATAAAATGGGGAAGGTGTGTGTGTGTTCTTATTCCAGGATAGCCACCATTAATTCGTTGATTCATATATGTATGGTAATGACACTGAACAGCACTGTCCAAATTCTTCCATTGACACGGTCAATAAACTCCCTTTACTATCCACCACATATACTAGAATGGTCTTCAGTATTTCTTCTACATATGCTGAGAAACATATCAGGTAGTGTTATGCTTTCTGCTTCAACCATCAAGAAGCACTTAGAAGTTTCAAGAGGATGAGCGCCTGGGTGACTCAGTCAGTGAAGCGTCTCCTTTTGGCTCAGGTCACGATCCCAGGGTTCTGGGATGGAGTCCCACATCAGGCTCCCTGCTCAGCAGGGAGTCTGTTTCTTCCTCTGACCATTCCCACTCTCGTGCTCTCTCTCTCTCTCTCTCTCTCTCTCACTCTCTAAAATAAATAAAGTCTTAAAGCAAGTTTCAAGAGGAGAAGGAAAATCTACTCTATTTAATCATGTTTGTGTTCTTTCTGCTGTTCTTTCTTCCCTCCAGATATTCCTAGATTCCTTCTTTTAGCAATACCCATGTGTTTTAAGAAAATTCTTTAGCCATTCCTTTAGGGCACATCTATTGGTGAAAATTTCTTATTGTTTTACCTCAGCTGAAAATGTCTTTTTATCCCTGTTAATTCCTGAAGTATAATCTATCTGCATATAGAATTTGAGATTGACAGTTCTTGGAACATTTGAACAGTGTGCCACTTCTTTCTGGTCAACATGGCTTCTGATGAGAAATTTGCTACTCTTTGGATAGTTTTTCTCCTATAGATAATATATATATATTTTTTTGCTTCCTGTTTTAAAGGGCTTTTTCTTTTATTTTTTAAAATTTTATTTTATTTTTTCCCCGTGTTCCAAGATTCATTGTTTATGCACCACACCCAGTGCTCCATGCAATACGTGCCCTCCTTAATACCCACCACCAGGCTCACCCAACCCCCACCTCCCTCCCATAACCCTCAGTTTTTTTCTCAAAGTCCACAGTTTCTCATGGTTCGTCTCCTCCTCCGACCAGTTTCTTCCAATTCACTTTTCCTTTCCTTCTCCTAATGTCCTCCACGTTATTCCTTATGCTCCACAAGTAAGTGAAACCATATGATAATTGACTCTCTCGCTTCATTTATTTCACTCAGCATAATCTCCTCCAGTCCCGCCCATGTTGATGCAAAAGTTGGGTATTCATCCTTACTGATGGAGGCATAATACTCCACTGTATATATGGACCATATCTTCTTTCTTCATTCGTCTGTTGAAGGGCATCATGGCTCTTTCCACAGTTGGTGATTGTGGCCATTGCTGTTATAAACATTGGGGTACATATGGCCCTTATCACTGCATCTGTATCTTTGGGGTAAATATGCAGTAGTGCAATTGCAGGGTCCTAGGGTAGCTCTATTTTTAATTTCTTAAGGAATCGCCACACTGTTTTCCAAAGTGGCTGTGCCAGCTCAAAATCCTAGAGCAGAACATAGGCAGTAACCCCTTCGACATCAGCCACAGCAACTTCTTTCAAGACATGTCTCCGAAGGCAAAGGAAACAAAAGCAAAAGTGAACTTTGGGGCTTCATCAAGATAAAAAGGCTTCTGAAGGGCTTTTACTTTGTCTTTGTCTTTAGATTTCTGAATTCTGATGATGTGTCTTTTCATTGTTTTCTTTGGGCTTATACTCTTTGGGGTTTGCTTAGCCTCTGTAAGTCTTTGGGCAGATTTGCAGGCTGCCAGCCATTATTTGTTCCAACACTTTTTCTCCCTTGCCCTCTTTCTCCTCTCCTTTCGGGACAACAATGACATGAATGCTAATTATGCTGTTAGAGTCCCACAGGTCCTCAAGGGTCATTTTATTTACTTACCTGTTTGTTTAGTTTAGTTTATTTCCTCTGTTGTTTCAGGTTGGGTAATTTCTATTGTTCTATCAATAGGCTCACTGAATCTTTTCTCTTTCTTCTCCATTCTCCTGTTGAGTTTGTCCATTATGTTTTTTTATTTCAGTTATTCTAAGGTTTGTGTGGTGATTAATTTAATGGATCAACTTGTCTGAGCCTTACTACCCAGATATTTGGTCAGAAATTACCCTAGATGTTTCAGTGAAGTTGTTTGTTTCTGGGGGCGGGGGAGTGAAATTATTATTTAAATTCATGGCCTTCAAGTAAAGCAGATTACCTTGCATAATGTGAGTGAGCATCAGCTAGTCAGTTGAAGGCCTTAATAGAACAAAGACTGACCTCAGCTGAGCAAGAAGGAATTCTGCCAGCAAACTGTTTTGGGGCTTGAACTGCAACTCTTCCCTGGGTCCCAAGCCTGGCAGCCCATTGTAGATTTTGGACTTACCAATTATCACTTGAGCAATTCCTTAAAGAGAATCTTTCTGTGTGTGTGTGTGTGTGTGTGTGTGTGTGTGTGTGTCCTTCCCCTCCTCCAAACCCTAATAAATGCTTTGGTTCTAAAATTTACATTTGTTTATTCCTCTTTACATTTTCTATGTTTCTGCTGAGCTCTTCTTCATTTGTTTCAAACAAGTTTATGTTCACTAACAGAAACCATTTTATGATGATACTTTAAAATCTTTGTCAGAAAATTCCAACATCTGTGCCATCTTGGTATTGTTGTCTGCTGGTTATCATTTCTTTTTCAAGTTGACATTTGACTGGATCATAGAAGATGGATTTTTATTATATTCAAGACTTTAGGACTTTATGTTATGCAATTTCATGTCTTATTTACATTGTATGTTTTAGCAGACCTTCCGGGATACCATCCCAATGGAGGAAGGAGGTTGTCATCTCATAACAGCCAGGTGGGGATGACAGTTTAGGTGTCCCATGTTGTCTCTGATATAATCCCAGTGGTTGGGGAGAGGTGCCTGGTCATTCAGGTGAGTGTGGAATCCGTGGCCATCACTCAGATTTGCTGGCATGGTGGGCGTGGAGCTGCATTCTCCTCTGTGGTATCTGGCTGTAGTATGATAGTTATGATCTAAAAGATTTCTTTTTTCTCTTTCTTTCTTTCTTACTATGTTCAGTTAGCCAACATATAGCAAACCATCAGTTTTTGATGTAGTATTCAGTAGTCGCCTATAACACCCAATGCTCACCACAACAGGTGCCCTCCTTAATACACATCACCTCACGTTCCTTCCCCCAACCCCTCCCTTCTGTAAGCTTGAGTTGGGTTCCCAGAGTCCAGAGTCTCTCATGGCTTTTCTCCCTCTCTGATTTCTTCCTATTCAGTTTATCCCCCCTTGCCCTATGTTCCTTCATGCTACTCTTTATGTTTCACATGTGAGTGAAACCACATGATAATTGTCTGTCTCTGCTTGGCTTATTTCACTCAGCATGACTCCTTCCAGTTCCAAACATGTGAATGCAAATGATGGGTATTCATCCTTTCTGATGGTTGAGTTTATGAGCCATACCTTCTGTATCCATTCATCTGTTGAAGGGCATCTCAGCCTCTTCCACAGTTTGGCTATTGCAGACATTGCTGCTATGAACACTGGGGTGTATGTGACCCTTCTTTTCACTACATCTGTATCTTTGGGGTCGCTATCCAGCAGTGCAATTGCTGGGTCATATGGTAGCTCTATTTTTAACTTTTAGAGGAACCTCCATACTGTTTACCACAGTGACTGTACCAGCTTGCATTCCCACCAACAGTGTAAAACAGTTCCCCTTTCTCCACATTCTCACCGACATTTGTTTTTCCTGTCTTGGTAATTTTAGCCATTCTGACTAATATAAGGTGGTATATCATTGTGCTTTTGATTTGTATTTCCTTGATGCCAAGTAATGTTGAGCATTTTTTTCTTGTGTCTTAGCAATTTGTATGCGCTTTTTGGACAAATGTGTGATCATGTATTCTGCCCATTTCTTTTTTTTTTAAGTTTTTATTTTTTCAGCGTAACAGTATTCATTATTTTTGCACCACACCCAGTGCTCCATGCAATCCGTGCCCTCTCCAATACGCACCACCTGGATCCCCCACCCTCCCACCCACCACCCCTTCAAAATCTTCAGATTGATTTTCAGAGTCCATAGTCTCTCATGGTTCACCTCCTCTTCCAATTTCCCTCAACTCCCTTCTCCTCTCCATCTCCCTTTACCTGCCATGCTATTGTTATGCTCCACAAATAAGTGAAACCATATGATAATTGACTTTCTCTGCTTGACTTATTTCCCTCAGTATAATCTCTTCCAGTCCTGCCCATGTTGCTACAAAAATTGGTATTCATCCTTTCTGATGGAAGCATAATACTCCATAGTGTATATGGACCACATCTTCCTTATCCATTCGTCCGTTGAAGGGCATCTTGGTTCTTTCCACAGTTTGGCGACTATGGCCATTGCTGCTATAAACATTGGGGTAGAGATGGTCCTTCTTTTCACTCCGTCTGTATCTTTGGGGTAAATACCCAGTAGTGCAATGGCAGGGCCATAGGGAAGCTCTATTTTTAATTTCTTGAGGAATCTCCACACTGTTCTCCAAAGTGGCTGCACCAACTTGCATTCCCGCCAACAGTGGAAGAGGGTTTCCCTTTCTCCACATCCCCTCCAACACATGTTGTTTCCTGTCTTGTTAATTTTGGCCATTCTAACTGGTGTAAGGTGGTATCTCAATGTGGTTTTAATTTGAATCTCCCTGATGTCTACTGATGATGAACACTTTTTCATGTGTCTGATAGCCATTTGTACGTCTTCATTGAAGAAGTGTCTGTTCATGTCTTCTGCCCATTTGTTGATATGATTATCTGTTTTGTGTGTGTTGAGTTTGAGAAGTTCTTTATAGATCCTGGATATCAACCTTTTGTCTGTACTGTCATTTGCAAATATCTTCTCCCATTCCGTGGGTTGCCTCTTTGTTTTTTTGACTATTTCCTTTGCTGTGCAGAAGCTTTTGATCTTGAGGAAGTCCCGAAGGTTCATTTTTGCTTTTGTTTCCTTTGCCTTTGGAGACATATCTTGAAAGAAGTTGCTGTGGCTGATATCGAAGAGGTTACTGCCTATGTTCTCCTCTAGGATTCTGATGGATTCCTGTCTCACGTTGAGATCTTTTATCCACTTTGAGTTTATCTATGTGTATGGTATAAGAGAACGGTCGAGTTTCATTCTTCTGCATATAGCTGTTCCATGCTCTTGGATAGGAAGAATAAACACTGTTAAAATGTCTATACTGCCTAGAGCAATCTATAATTTTAATGCCATTCTGATCAAAATTCCACCGGTATTTTTCAAAGAGCTGGAGCAAATAATCCTAAAATTTGTATGGAATCAGAAGAGACCCCGAATCACTAAGGAAATGTTGAAAAACAAAAATAATACTGGGGGCATCACGTTACCTGATTTCAAGCTTTACTACAAAGCCGTGATCACCAAGACAGCATGGTACTGGCATAAAAACAGACACAGACCAGTGGAACAGAGTAGAGAGCCCAGATATGGACCCTCAACTCTATGGGCAAATAATCTTTGACAAAACAGGAAAAAATATCCAGTGGAAAAAAGATAGTCTCTTCAATAAATGGTGTTGGGAAAACTGGACAGCTATATGCAGAAGAATGAAACTCGACCGTTCTCTTACACTGTACACAAAGATAAACACTTCTGCCCATTTCTTGACTGGATTATTTGTCCTTTGGGGTGTTTAGTTTGAAAAGTTCTTTATAGACTTTGCATACTAGCCCTTTATCTGATATGTCATTTGAAAATACGTTCTCCCACTCCATAGGTTGCCTTTTAGCCTTGTTGACTGACTGCTTCTTTTGCTGTCCAGAAGCTTTTTATCTTGATGAAGTCCCAATGGTTCATTTTTTCTTTTGCTTCCTCTGCCTTTGGAGACGTGTCTTGCAAGCAGGCACTGTGGCTGAGGCCGAAGAGGTTGCTTCGTGGGTTCTCCTCTAAGATTTTGACGGATTACTGTCTCACATTCAGGTCTTTCATCCATTTTGAGTCTATTTTTGTGTGTGGTGTAAGGAAATGGTCCAGTTTCATTCCGCCGCATGAGGCTGCCCAATTTTCCCAGAACCATTTATCCAAGAGGCTGTTCTTTTCCATTAGATATTCTTTCTTGCTTTGTCAAAGCTCAGTTGACCATAGAGTTGAGGGTCCATTTCTGGATTCTCTCTCTTTCTCTCTCTCTCCCCCATTGATCTATGTGTCTGTTTTTGTGCCAGTACTATGCTGTCTTGATGTTCACAGTTTTGTAATGTAGCTTTAAGTCAGGAATGGTGATGCTGCCAACATTAGCTTTCTTTTTCCACATCCCTCTGACTATGTGGGTCTTTTATGGTTCCATATAAATTCTAGGATTGTTTTTTCCATCTCTGTGAAAAATGTCGATGGTAATTTGATAGGGTTTGCATTGAATGTGTAGATTGCTCTGGGTAGCATAGACATTTTTGAAATATTTAGTCCTCCAATCCAAGAGCATGGGATATTTTTCCATCTCTTTGTATCTTCGTCAATTTCTTTCATAAGTGTTCTGTAGCTTTTAGAGTACAGATGTTTTACCTCTCTGGTTAGGTTTATTCCTAGGTAACTTGTGGCTTTTGGTACAATTGTAAATGACATTTATTCCTTACGTTCTCTTTCTTCAGTCGCATCGTTAGTGTGTAGAAATGCAACTGATTCCTGTGCATTGATTTTGAATCCTTCCATGTTGCTGAATTGCTGTATGAGTTCTCGCAAATTTGGGGAGGAGTCTTTTGGGTTTTCCACATAAAGTACTGTATCATCTGCGAAGAGTGAGAGTTTGACTTCTTCTTTGCCAGTTTGAATGTCTTTTATTGACTTTTGTTGTCTGATTGCTGAGGCCAGGACTTCTAGTACTATGTTGAACAATCGTGGTGAGAGTGGGTATCTCTGTCATTTTCCTGACCTTAAGCAAAAAGCTCTTGGGTTTTTCACCATTGAGAATGATATTCACTGTAGGCTCTTTGTAAATGGCTTTTATGTTATTGAGGTATGTTCCCTCTATCCTATACTTTGAAAAGTTTTAATCAAGAAATAATGCTGAATTTTGTCAAGTGCTTTTTCTGCATCAGTTGAGAAGATCATATGTTTCTTTTTCTTTTGTTGATTAATGAGATGTTTCACATGGATTGATTTCTGAATGTTGAACCACCCTTACATCCCAGGAATAAATCCCACCCGGTCTTGGTGAGTAATCTTTTTAATGTACTGTTGGAACCTATTGGCTAGTATCTTGGTGAGTGTTTTGGCATCCATATTCATCAGCGATGTTGGTCTGTAACTCCGCTTTGGATGGGGTCTTTGGTTTTGGGATCAAGATAATGCTGGCCTCATAGAACAAGTCTGGATGTTTTCCTTCTGTTTCTATTTTTTGAAACAGCTTCAGTAGAATAGGTATTATTTCTTCTTAAAAGGTATGATAGAATTTCCTTGGGAAGCCATCCGGCCCTGGACTCTGCTTTTTGGGAGGTTTTTGATTACTGCTTCAATTTCCTTCTAGTTATTGGACTGTTCAGATTTCTGACCTCTTCTTCTTTCAGTTTTGGTAGTTTATAAGTTACCAGGAAGGCATCCATTTTGTCCAGATTGCCTAATTTGTTGGCATATAGTTACTTATAATACATTCTAATAATTGTATTTCCTTGATATTTGTCTTCATCTGTCCCCCTTCATTTATGATTTTATAAATTTGGGTTCTTTTTCTTTTCTTTTTGATAAGTCCAGGCTTATTGGTCTTATTAATTCTGGTTTACTGGTCTTATTAATTCTTTCAAAGATCCAGCTTCTAGTTTCCTTGATATGCTCTATTGTTATTCTGGTTTCTATTTTCTTTTTAAAGTTTATGCTCTAATCTTCTCTATTCTCTTGGTTAGTTCAGGCTTTATTTGTTGTTCTTACTCTGCTCCTTTAGGTATATGGTTATCTTTTGTATTTGGGATGTTTCTATTTTTTTTTTTCATTTATTTAGATCTTTAATTTCTCTTTTTAAAAATTTCCTCTCAGCGTAACAGTATTCATTGTTTTTGTACCACACCCAGTGTTCCATGCAATACATGCCTTCCCTAATACCCACCACCTGGCTGCCCCAACCTCCCACCCCCCGCCCCTTCATGACACTCAGATTGTTTTTCAGAGTCTGTAGTCTCTCATGGGTCACCTCCCCTTCCAATTTCCCTCAACTCCCTTCTCCTCTCCATCTCCCCATGTCCTCCATGCTATTTGTTATGCTCCACAAATAAGTGAAACCATATGATAATTGACTTTCTCTGCTTGACTTATTTCACTCAGCATAATCTCTTCCAGTCCCATCCATGTTGCTACAAAAGTTGGATATTCATCCTTTCTGATGGAGGCATGCTACTCCATAGTGTATATGGACCACATCTTCCTTATCCATTCGTCCGTTGAAGGGCATCTTGGTTCTTTCCATAGTTTGGCGACAGTGGCCATTGCTGCTATAAACATTGGGGTACAGATGGCCCTTCTTTTCACGACATCTGTATCTTTGGGGTAAATACCCAGGAGTGCAATGGCAGGGTCATAGGGAAGTTCTATTTTTAATTTCTTGAGGAATCTCCACACTGTTCTCCAAAGTGGCTGCACCAACTTGCATTCCCACCAACAGTGGAAGAGGGTTCCCCTTTCTCCACATCCTTTAAAACACACGTTGTTTCTTGTCTTGCTAATTTTTGCCATTCTAACCGGTGTAAGGTGGTATCTCAATGTGGTTTTAATTTGAATCTACTTGATGGCTAGTGATGATAAACATTTTTTCATGTGTCTGATAGCCATTTGTACGTCTTCATTGGAGAAGTGTCTGTTCATGTCTTCTGCCCATTTGTTGATATGATTATCTGTTTTGTGTGTGTTGAGTTTGAGAAGTTCTTTATAGATCCTGGATATCAACCTTTTGTCTGTACTGGCATTTGCAAATATCTTCTCCCATTCTGTGTGTTGCCTCTTTGTCTTTTTTTTTTTTTTTTTGACTATTTCCTTTGCTGTGCAGAAGCTTTTGATCTTGAGGAAGTCCCGAAGGTTCATTTTTGCTTTTGTTTCCTTTGCCTTTGGAGACATATCTTGAAAGAAGTTGCTGTGGCTGATATCGAAGAGGTTACTGCCTATGTTCTCCTCTAGGATCCTGATGGATTCCTGTCTCACGTTCAGGTATTTTATCCATTTCAAGTTTATCTTTGTGTATGGTGTAAGAGATTGTCGAGTTTCATTCTTCTACATATATCTGTCCATTTATTGAAGATACTGCCTTTTTTCCACTGGATATTTTTTCCTGTTTTGTCAAAGATTATTTGCCCATAGAGTTGAGGGTCCATATCTGAGCTCTCTACTCTGTTCCACTGGTCTATGTGTCTGTTTTTATGCCAGTACCATGCTGTCTTAGTGATCATGGCTTTGTAGTAAAGCTTGAAAGCAGGTAACGTGATGCCGCCAGTTTTGTTTTTGTTTTTCAACATTTCCTTAGCGATTTGGGGTCTCTTCTGATTCCATACAAATTTTTTGATTAATTGCTCCAGCTCTTTGAAAAATACCGGTGGAATTTTGATTGGAATGGTATTAAAAGTGTAGATTGCTCTAGGCAGTATAGACATTTTAACAATGTTTATTCTTCTGATGCAAGAGCATGGAATTGTCTTCCATCTTTTTGTGTCTTCTTCACTTTCTTTCATGAGTGTTCTGTAGTTCCTCGAGTCCAGTTCCTTTACCCTTTTGGTTAGGTGTATTCCCAGGTACCTTATGGTTCTTGGTGCTAGAGTAAATGGAATCGATTCTCTAATTTCTCTTTCTGTCTTTTCATTGTTAGTGTATAAGAAAGCCACGGATTTCTGTACATTTACTTGGTATCCTGCCACGTTGCTGAATTGTGTGAGTTTTAGAAGTTTGGGGGTGGAGTCTTTTGGGTTTTCCATATAAAGAATCATGTCATTTGCAAAGAGAGAGAGTTTGACTTCTTCATTACCAATTTGGATACCTTTTATTTCTCTTTGTTTTCTGGTTGCTGTTGCTAGGACTTCTAATACTATGTTGAACAAGAGTGGTGAGAGTGGGCATCCTTGTCGTGTTCCTGATCTCAATGGGAAGATTGCAAACGTTTTCCCATTGAGGTTGATATTTGCTGTGGGTCTTTCATAAATAGATTTGATGAAGTTCAGGAATGTTCCCTCTATCCCTATACTTTGAAGCGTTTTAATCAGGAACGGATGCTGGATTTTGTCAAATGCTTTTTCTGCATCAATTGAGAGGACCACGTGGTTCTTCTCTCTTTTCTTATTAATTTGTTCTATCGCATTGATTGATTTGAATGTTGAACCATCCTTGTAGCCCAAGAATGAATCCCACCTGGTCACGGTGGATAATTTTTTCAATGTGTTCTTGGATCCTGTTTGCTAGGTTCTTATTGAGAATATTAGCAATCATATTCATCAGTGATATTGGTCTGAAATTCTCCTTTTTGGTTGGGTCTTTGCCTGGTTTGGAGATCAGGGTAATATTGGCTTCATAGAAAGAGTCTGGAAGTTTTCCTTCTGCTTCAATTTTTTGAAACAGCTTCAGGAGAATAGGTATTATTTCTTCTTTGAAAGTTTGGTAGAATTCCCCAGGGAATCCATCAGGTCCTGGGCTCTTGTTTTTTGGAATGGGAGAAGATATTTGCAAGTGACGATACAGACAAAAGGTTGATATCCAGGATCTACAAAGAACTTCTCAAACTCAACACACAAATCAGACAATCATATAAAAAACTTGGCAGAAGATATGAACAGACACTTCTCCAATGAAGGCATACAGATGGCTATCAGACTCATGAAAAAATGTTCATCATCACTAGACATCAATGAGATTCAAATTGAAACCACATTGAGGTACCACCTTACTCCAGTTAGAATGGCCAAAATTAGCAAGACAGGAAACAACATGTGCTGGAGAGGAGGTGAAGAAAGTGGAACCCTCTTACACTGTTGGTGGGAATGCAAGTTGGTGCAGCCATTTTGGAGAACAGTGTGGAGATTCCTCAAGAAATTAAAAATAGAGCTTCCCTATGGCCCTGCCATTGCACTACTGGGTATATACCCCAAAGATACAGATGTTGTGAAAAGAAGGGCCATCTGTACGCCAATGTTTATAGCAGCAATGACCACAGTCACCAAACTGTGGAGAGAACCAGGATGCCCTTCAATGGACGAATGGATAAGGAAGATGTGGTCCATATACATTTTGGAGTAGTATTCCTCCATCAGAAAGGATGAATACCCAACTTTTGTAACAACATGGATGGGACTGGAAGAGATTATGCTGAGTAAAATAAGTCAAGCCGAGAGAGTAAATTATCATATGGTTTCACTTTTCTTTGGAGCATAACAAATAGCATGGAGGACATGGGGAGATGGAGAGGAGAAGGGAGTTGAGGGAAATTAGAAGGGGAGGTGAACCATGAGGGACTATGGACTCTGAAAAACTATCTGAGGGTTTTGAAGGGGCGGGGGCTGGGATGATGCAGGAACCAGGTGGTGTGTATTAGAGAGGCCATGTATTGCATGTAGCACTGGGTGTGGTACAAAAACAATGAATATTGTTATGCTGAAAAGAAAAAAAAAATTAAAAAAAGGATGAAAGCTGTAACTGTGAGACAGGAAAGCATCAAAATTCTAGAGAAAAACAGTCAGTAACCTCTTTGACATCAGCCTTAGCAACTGCTTATGAGATATGTATCCTGAGGCAAAGGAAACAAAAGCAAAGGTAAACTATTGGGACTATATCAGAATAAAAAGCTTCTTCACGGTGAAGAAAACAATCAACAAAACCAAAAGGTAACCTATACAATGGGAGTATATATTTGCAAACATTGCATCTGATGCCCTTCAACGGAAGAATGGATAAGGAAGATGTGGTCCATATACACTGTGGAGTATTATGCCTCTATCAGAAAGGATGAATACCCAACTTTTGTAGCAACATGGATGGAACTGGAAGAGATTATTCTGAGTGGAATAAGTTAAGCAGAGAGAGTCAATTATCATATAGTTTCACTTATTTGTGGAGCAAATCAAATAACATGGAGGACATGGGGAGATGGAGAGGAGAAGGGAGTTGAGGGAAATTGGAAGGGGAGTTGAACCATGAAAGACTATGGACTCTGAAAAACTACCTGAGTCTCTTGAAGGGGCGGGGTATGGGAGGTTGGGGGAACCAGGTGGTGGGTATTAGGGAGGGCACATATTCCATGGAGCACTGCGTGTGGTGCAAAAGCCATAAATACTGTTAAGCTGAAAAGCAATTTAAAAAAATAATTAATTAATTAATTTAAAAAAGTATATGGCAAGAGGAAAAAATATATATATATAGGTATAAAAAGAAAGAACCTCGTCAAAAAGAACCCCAATTATAAGATATATATACTACCAGGATAAACACAAATACACTGAAACACTGGTGGAAAAAAAAGATGGGAGAGTGGTTTTAAATTCTCAGTGTGGGTGATGCAGGTTATTTTGATTCTTCCTGGATGTATCTTGATATCTTTGTTAAAGGACTCAACTTTCCTGAGATAAAGGGGGATTAAAAATTGGTTTACCTATAGGGGTATCATTGATTGGGGAACAGGGGTTACTTTGAACTTTAACTCTACATGAATATTAGAAAATAAAAATAAAAAAATAAACTAGACTAAAGTAAACTAAAATTTCAAAAAATTAAAAAATCAGAAAAGCAAAAAAAACCCCACGGGTGTATGTATCAAAAAGTTCATGTTAGAAGGTTATTATGGAATTTGATGTACTTGATATCTCACTGTGATGGTAAATAGGTTAAAAATTATCTATATAAAAAAATGAACCAGAATAGTGGGAACAAGATAAAAATAGAATTTGTATCTATGAAGTAGTGGTGGTTCTCTTGTTGTCTTTTTTTTTTTTCTTTCCTGGTTTGTTTTCTGGGGGAGGGGCCTGCCACGTGGGTTTTCAGTCAATGATGTTCCCTGAGTTAGTCCTCCTGTCCCTCTCAAGGGGTGGGCTCTGAGAAAACCGGTTTTTCAAGCTTTTGTTCTCTGGAGGATTTTATGGGTTTTTTTTTCTTTCTTTCTTTTTATTCTCTCGCCTTGACAGCTTTTGATGGTTTTTGGAGGTTTAGAGGAAAGCAAACTGCACCCCGACCTCCCTCTCAGAGAGAAGCCTCAGTCTGCTCCCTTGTGGGTGCTGCAGGGCTGCCGGCAGAGCAGGTTCGGAGTTGTGGTCCCTGGGGATGCAGGATCTCCTGCTTGTACCCAAAACCAAGGCAGCGGTGGCTGTCTGGGCAGCTCCAGACCGCCAGAGAGGTTCCAAGCAGCGATCACATCTGAGGTTTTCCTGCTGGCCCAGGCTGGGAATGCCTGGTATTTCCGGGTCTGAGAGCACCGGGCTGACACCTGCATGCAACTCTCTCAGGGGAGGGTGTGGGGCAAGTGCATCTCAGGCTCTGATCACAGGGCGGGGCATTCTGCCATCTGACCAGGCTCCCAGCCCCTCACGGGAGCCGAACCCCATGCGTAATCAGGCGCGCTGGATGCTCAGGGACCAAGACCTGGTTTCTCTGCCACACTCTCTGTGGCTCAGTGCCAGGGGAGGCTGTCCTGGATCCGGGGACTTAAGTCCCTGTCCATATCCACCCCGGTTCCCACAATTTCCCCCCCCGCGATTCTTTGCTCTTTTTGAGTGCTTTCAACCAGACTCCAAGTTAATGCTGGTACCCACATGCAGGGCACTCTCATATTGGGTTATTACTTTCCAATCGGTAGCCTCTGGTGGCTCCCTCCCCCTTTTGTTTATCTTCCGATATCAGTCCGACGTTCCCACTCTGCTTTACCTGCCCACTGGCATCTTCTGCCCCTGTAGAGATCCAGATGTGTATAATTCTGATGTCAGGCTGATTTGATGGGCGATCGCGGAGTTCTCTGGTAAGTAATCAGCTCACTTTAAGGTACAGGTTGAAAGGGCGCCTCCTCCTACTTCCCTGCCATCTTGTCTGATTTTTCTAATTTTGTGAGAGAGGCTTGAATGGCTATGTACTTCCTTCTTAGGGCCACCTTTGCTGTATCCCATAGGTTTTGGACTGATGTGTTTTCATTCTCACTAGTTTGCACGAATTGTTTAAGTTCTCCTTTGATTCCCTGGTTGACACATTCATTATTTTAGCAGGATGCTCTTTAACCTTCAAATGCTTGAGTTCCTTCTAAATTTCTTCTTGTCATTGAGTTCAAGTTTCAAAGCACTGTGGTCTGAAAATGTACAAGGAATAATCTCAAACTTTTGCCATCAGTTGAGACCTGATTCATGACCCAATATGTGATCTATTCTGGAGAAAGTTCCATGTGGACTTGAGAAGAATGAGTATTCTGTTGATTTAGGATGGAATGCTCTCTATATATCTGTGAAGTCCATCTGGTCCATTGTGTCATTCAAAGCCCTTGTTTTCTTTGCTGATCGTCTGTTTAGATGATCTGTCCATTGCTGTGAGTGGGGTGTTAAAGTCCCCTACTATTAATGTATTATTATCAAGATATTTATTTGCTTTGTTTCTTAATTCATTTTTGTAGTTGGCTGTTCCTGTTTTGGGGGCATAGATATTTGCAATTGTTAGATCTTCTTATTGGATAGACCCCTTAAGTATGGCATAGTGTCCCTCTACATCTCTTTCTACAGTCTTCTGTTTAAAATCTAATTTGTCTGATATGAAGATTGCTACACCAGCTTTCTTTTGAGGTTGATTAGTGTGGTAAATGGTTCGCCACCCCCTCACTTCCAATCTGGAGGTGTCTTTAGGTCTAAAATGAGCCTTTTGTAGACAGCACATGGATGGTTCTTGCTTTTTTATCCAATCTGATACCCTGTGTCTTTTGGTTGAGCATTTAGACCGTTTACATTTAGAGTAACTATTGAAAGGTATAAATTTAATGTCATTGTATTGCATATAATGTCCCTGTTTCTGTAGATTGTCTGTTACTTTCCTGTCTTTGTTACTCTTGGGGTCATTCTTCACTTACAGAATCCCCCTTAATATTTCTTCCAGGGCTGGCTAGGTGGTCACATATTCTTTCCGTTTCTGTGTGTGCTGGAAGCTCTTTATCTCTCCTTCCATTGTGAAGGGGAGCCTGGTTGGATAAAGTATTCTGAGCTGCATGTTCTTCTCATTTAGTAACCTGGGTATATCTTGCTAGCCCTTGCTGGCCTGCCCGGTTTCTGTGGGTAGGTCTGATGTTGTTCTGATGTTCTTCTTTCTGTACCTAAGGAACCTCTTCTCCCTAACTGTTCTCAGGACCGCTTCTTTGGCTCTAAGATTTGCAAGCTTCAGTATTATATGCCGGGGGTGTTGATCTATTTTTATTGATTTTTGGGAAGGGTCCTCTCTGCCTCGTGGACATGAATGCTTGTTTCCTTCCCCAGATTAGAGAAGTTCTCAGCCATGATTTCCTCAAATACACCTTCTAGCTTTCTACCCCTCTGGGATCCCGATAATTCTGACATTGGTTCATTTCAAGGCATCATTAAATTCTCAAAACCTTTCTTCATGGGCTATTAGTTGTCTTTCTCTCTTTTCCTCAACCTCTTCCTTTCCATCAGCCTGTCCTCTAGATCACTTGTTCTCTCTTCTGCCTCACTGAACCTAGCTATTAGAGCATCCAATTTAGACTGCATCCCACTCATAGCATTTTTATATTTGGCCTGACTCAATCTCGTTTCCATCCTTAGGGATTCTGTATTGTCATTTATGCTTTTCTCAAGCCTAGTTATTAACTTTATACTTGCTATCCTGAATTCCATCTCTGACATCTTACTTATATCCACATTGATTAGTTCTGTGGCAGAGAACATTGTCTCTGGTTCTTTCTTTGGTTGTGAATTCCTCCTTCTAGTCATTCTGCCCAGGGAAGGATGGGTGAGGAAATGAACAGAGTCTGAAATATCCATCATGACCCAAGCAAAATGCACCCTAGAAAAAATCCAAAGTGGTCAGAAGCCACCATAGAAAAGCAACAAAGCCAAAATGAAGCAAAACAGTAAAAAAGAGGTGGGGGGAAGAAACTATAATCTCAAAAGTTGGACAAAGCAGGGAAATCCACTTTTTCCTGATTGAGTTTTGTTCTCTGTGTTAGAAGGCATCTCAAAATTGTAAAGAAAGCAAAACTTTATAAACACACATGCATGCGATGAAATAGAGTGAAAAAAGGATTAGAATGAGGCCTAATCTATTAAATGTAGAAGTGAACAAATGAAAAGTTAAAAACTGACTTAAAAGCATGAATCGGTAAAATAAGAACCTAGTTAAAATGGTTAAAAGGTTAAAAAAAAGAAGAAGAAAAAGAAGAAATGGTAAATTTTAGACGGAAGGATAAACGAGTCATGAGGCAACACCTGGGGCTGAATATACTATGTTCCCCTGGCACTGGACTTTTACAGTCTCATGGGATCCATAAGCTTGTCATTCACCTGTTCTTCCAGTCTGTCTTCTCGGGGAGGGCCATGGCTGTTCTGCTTCTCAGGTGTGTCTCTGTGTGGGTAGAATTGCCCCAGCCTTTGTCAGGGGGATTGGCTGAATGTGAACTGGTCATCGGTGTGGCTTTTGTTCCCTGGTGTCTTTCTGCCCCTCTTCAGAAGGTCAGAGCAAAAATAGTCATGCCCAGCTCTCTGTCCCAGAGCCACAAGATTCCAGCCCTCCTCTTCACAAAATCCCTGGGTCAAACTGTGTCAAACTGGGTCAACTTCTGTGTGCACCAAACTGTGTCAAACTGGGTCAATTTCTGTGTGCACCAAACTACACAGACTCACGGGGTTTGTGCCCACTACAATCCTCCCAGGGTGACTCTGAGGGACTGGGAGTGTCACTGTGCTTTGTGTCTTTGCAACTGCGAGTGGTTTTGGGCTTGTGTGTGCATCCTGCTCTGCTACTCCCAGGTCATGGCTGGGTGCCACCCTGACCTGATAGCTGTTTTCCAGTCATGGTGCAGTTGTTTTGGCTCTCCCAGGAGATGGTAAATGGCCCATACATTCCGGTCCTTTTCAGGGTGCTTGGGTGAAGAGTGGTCTCCCTACTGGCCTGGGTTACGGTTTATGGTGACCTGAGCTATGTGTCATTCCTGGACTCCCCGACCATAACCAGTTTCCCCACTCCACTGCTTGGGCACTCTATTGATTTAGGTACCCACATTCTTTATGTGTCTCCTGAGATCCTGGGACCACAATGACCCACCTAGAATTCTGCCCTTTTCATCCTCTGAGCCCCTTTCAGAAAGGGATGTCTCTCACTGGAGCAGATTTCTAAGGATTCCAATTTTTGCCTTCCAGTGTCATATCACTTTCTGGCAGCCAGGTTATGGCTCCAGCTCCCTCCTCCCTCCATTATCTTCTGATATTTCCCCACAGTTTCACAACTCCACACCCCCTACCTTGCAAAAAGCAGTCATTTCTCTGCTTGTGGAGTTCCAGACATATATTCCTACATCTCAGGCTGAATTTGTGGGTGTTCAGAATGGTTTGATAAATACCAGTTGCATTTGAGTGACCAGCTGAAACAAGGTCCCCTACTCGTCCACCATCTTGCCTCCCTCCCCTTTGGGTCTTGGTTTTGTTGTTTTTTTGTTTGTTTTGTTTTTTAAACTGTTCTGACACCCTATGTCTTTTGATTGGAGCATTTAGTCCATTTCTATTCAAAGTAATTATTGATAGATAGGTATTTAGTGTCATTTTGTTACTTGTTTTGTCATTGTTTCTGGAGATTTTCTCTGATCCTTTCTTGTCTTTGTCACTTTTGGTCTCTCCCTTCCACTCAAAGAGTCCCCTTCAGTATTTCTTGCAGGGCTGGTTTAGTAGTCAGGAACTCCTTTAGTTTTTATTTGTCTGGGAAATGCTCTATCTCTCCTTCTATTCTGAATGATAGCTTTGCTGGGTTATGTATTCTTGGCTGCAGATTTTTCCCATTCAGCACTTCGACTATATCATGCCACTCTCTTCTGGTTTGACAAATTTCTGTGGAGAAATCTCCAGCTAGCCTTATGGGTTTTTCCCTTGTAAGTTAATGTATTCTTTTGTCTTGCTGCCTTTAAGATTTTTTTCTTTATCACTGTGTTTTGCAAATTTAATTACAGTATGTCTTGGTCTTGGCTGACGAGGGAAATCTTCCCATTCCACTGAATGTTTCCCAGTCCTTAAGATACTACCTTCTCACACACGGTTTCTGTCCCTGTGTACCCCACATCCTTCTTTCTCCTCAGCAGAAACAATGGTTCTATTGCCTTGATTCAGTCCCTAGAGACCCCTACAGTAACCCAATACTAATGGTGTACTTTAGGGAAGAAGGTTGGGGCTGTTTCAGAACTGCAGAAGGAGCAGTCTTTTAGAGATGTGGGTACCCAACATTCCCAACACTTTCAAAGATGCATTCAGCTCTATTCTGACAGCCACCTACTTCTATAGCCCCCAAGTTCCAAATGGGGTACCAGGCAGTAATAATAACAAATCGCCACTCACAGTGCTTTAAAAATGTCAATAACCCATCGTAATTTAAAAGCACTACAGGTCACTAAGTCACAGGAATAAAAGGCACAGCACAGGCAATATAGTCAATGGTGTTGTAAGAGTGTTGTATGGTGAGAGATGGTAGCTACATGTGTCGTGAACATAGTATAAGGTATAGAGTTGTTGAATCACTACAGTTTTACACCTAAAACTAATGTAACATTATGTGTCAACTATACTCAAATTAAAAAAAAAAAAAACTACAGGTCACCATAAAAATAAAAAACAAAACAAAACAAAACAAAAAACAAAAAACAAAAAACAAAACAAAAAACAAACAAACATTGGCTTGAAAAGTGTTAAATGTCAATGCCAAAATAAAGTTAGGGCAACTGGAGCCCTGGAGGCTTCAGGACACATGGAAGAAATTGGAGCAACTCCAGGTTTCATGACTGAGCAGACATTCAAATAGCAGTTTCTCCAATTTCCTTAGCCTTTCTTGACTTCCTATACCCTGACCTAAAGTATGGATTGAATAATAGTTTGCCTGAATAAAAATTTGGTTGAAAGGAGATATAATTTGAGTACTGCTTGCTTACACTAGCTTCGACAATTTGATTTTCCCACCTTCCGGATCATCTTTCCTGGAGGAAATTCCTGTTCCTCTGACTCCTCCTTGTCTGTCTACTGCCTTAAGAAAACAGTCAATTTCCGTGGTTCTGATTCCTAGGTCTCTTGGCTCCAGGGGCAGAATTTCACTTGGACCACCGTTATTGTCATCATCATCAATATCATTACCTCCAAGAGTGGTTGTTGAGTGAGCACCGATAGGGGAGTGTAAAATGACCAGTCGTAAATCCCTGGTAGCCCATCATCTACATATGAGACTGCTGGGTATATGAAATCTTCATTTCACCCCCTCTCTCTCCCACAGAGGGTTTTTAGACTTTTTCTTTTATCAATCTCTTTTTCCTTGGAACATGAAATTTTAGTTCCATAGCTGAAATGTTAAGTGTTTATGTACTGTGGTCCTTTGTACTGATATAAACCATTGTAATGTAGAGGTTACCAACTCTCAACCCTCAGCACTAATAGAGCTAAAACTCTATTTTTAGCCCATTTGGAGGTAATGTCTGTTAAGAATGCATTGAATATAGTGATGACCACAAAACTTGGAACCCGATTATGGTGTATGATATGTGGAACTCTTCCTTAAGCTCTGCTGGCTTGCGCTTGGTTATCTGTAAAAGGGGACCCACAACACCTTCCGTACAGAACTGTAAGGTGGGGCAAATGGGAAACCCAGTACAGAGTGCACAGCACATAGGGAGACTTCAAGAAATGTGAGTCCTGGCCCATTTTATCTCTCCTTCCCACAGAGTGACCACTGTAACCTAAAACCAAACAGCACAACTACCACAGAGAGCACCCAGAAACGTGGCAGTAAGAAAGTAGCCCCTATTCTCATAAAGAATGAAGCTTTGGAGCCATTTCTGTGTTGCAGGATGGCTTTGCTGAGGGATTTGGGGTGAGAAAAGAGGATCACCACACAGTGTCCTTTAATTCCTTGTCCTGTTCTGTTTCTTTGTTTATCTTCTAGATCGATATTGGAAAAGCAGTTTTCCATTGAGTTCCCAAGTGAAGAAAGAGTGCAGCTAAAGAAGAGGCAGGAATCACAGCCCCTTGACCCTGACACCAGACCTATTACCCGCTCCAGAATCATGCATGGGAATTTCATCTGTACCATCAGCTTCTTCAAGAAGAAGTGTTGGGGTGTTGTATACCTACGTGGGCACAACACTAGAAATGTGTGAAACTGCAAGTTTTCAAGTCCTAGAAGGTTGTCACTTATCAAGGAGAACTTTGTTTGCCCTTTGGGGAGTGTAAGAGGTACACTCCCATTCCTGTTCCTGCCTAGATGACTCTGGAAGATGGATTTTCCGTGGTGATGAGTCAGAGTTTGTCTTCTGTCAAATGGGCACGAATATGCCATCCTCACAGAGACACTGAGAGAGAATACTGCACATGTATAATTCTGTGCATGTTTCAGCTATAAACATATTAAGTGGTGTTGTAGTATAAGGGCCCCTTGACAACCTCTTCTCTCTGAAAACGGTGTTTCTGAGATTTCTCTAGTAAGGAGACTTTGGGGCTGTTTTGGTGTGACCAGCCATGTGGCCATGGCCATTTTTACATGTGCTTCCTGGGGCACAGGTTCTGAAGTTCTCTGCAGGCCAGAAATAAGAGTGGGGCTGCTGATAGGACCTCACTTTCCTCTCTGATAGATGTTGCCTATTGTTTCTGCAAAGAGGTTGTATCAAATTAGTTCTTCTCCAGCAGTATATGGAGTTCTCATTGCTCCATCCCTACCAATTTCCATTTAAACAGGATGCTGCATGAACGGAAACTCACTGAGCGGTTTTGATTTTCAAACTCTGGAATTACTGTAGGACATATTGTGAGGCATACAATGGAACCATTAGCTAAACATTTAGAAATGTGTGTGAAAAATATGTCATTAAGGAGAGAAGTGAGGGACGCCTGGGTGGCTCAGTTGGTTGGACGACTGCCTTCGGCTCAGGTCATGATCCTGGAGTCCCGGGATCGAGTTCCGCATCGGGCTCCCAGCTGCATGGGGAGTCTGCTTCTCCCTCTGGCCTTCTCCTCGCTCATTCTCTCTCTCACTGTCTCTCTCTCTCAAATAAATAAATAAAATCTTAAAAAAAAAAAAAGGAGAGAAGTGAGGTGAGGAAAAATGAAAAGCATCCTAACATTCTAACGAGGTGATATAGCACTAGGCATTAATATTAATAATGTTGTCAAATCCATTCTTTGCAGAGATCTGGAGAAAGAAGCGTAACCTCTTGGCCTTGTGTGTCTGTGCTCAGGAGCCTATGCTTTGGAGTCACACACACCCACAAAGAGAGGACAGCCGTATCTCACTACCAGGGCTATCCTGAGATTCAGAGCAGCCACTGAATGAAAGACAGGATTTGGACACTTTGTAAGTGTTTTCCATCATAACGAGTAGCTGTCTTTCCTCCCTGGAACTGGGAACTCCTGTGGCAACTTGTCCTGCCCTCTCAGCCAGGGCCCCTTAACTTGAATGTTTCAGAATCACTGTGCAGATTCTTTTCCTAACCCTTGTCTGAAACTCCCTAAAAGGTGTAGATAGGACTTTTGCATGGAAGGCTATACAGGTTATAAGTCACAGCCAGATGGGCTCCAGAGAATAAATAAAACACCATTTGGCACCAACAGCGGATGAGAGCGCCCTTTTCCCTTCATTCCAGCAACACCTGGTACTACCAGCTTTTGCTTTGTTGCCCATCCAATCTGCTCATATTCCCTGCATGTGCCTCATGGGAGAGTCCTCTGAGATGGTCATTAAACTTACAGATTCACAGCTCTTGTCCCTCTGCAGCATCTCAAAGAGCTCAAAGAGAAAACCTGCTTCTTTGATGTTAACCAGCAGGTAAAATGAGAGGACACAAAATACCTTACTTAAGTGGAAATGGGGTGTTGATTTTAATCTGTGATCCTAAACTTCACAGATCAGAAGCAATGGCAAATGACTGATGATGCCCTACTTGTATGGGCTCCAGGGGCAGCCTCTACTTCTCTCACTCCCTGAGTTATTTCGTATGGATGAGGATGTGTTCTGTGAGGATCTGAGGGCATGTGATTCTGCACAGTAGGGAGAGGGAGATAAGGTAGGGAGGTGTTGGCTGGTAGGGAAGCCCTGAATATAGAGGATGCTGATGTACAAAATGAGTGAAAATCAGGGCCCTAAATCAGGTTGGCCAGCTATGAATGTGATGCCTAATAATAAAGTTGGCACATGCTCCCTTCTCAGAGGCATGGGAAATCCCCGTGTGGGGATGACACTTCTGTCTTTGTGTGACTTGAAACCTAATTCTGAAGGCAGTTCCTGGTATATCCTCGCATGGTACGGTAGAGGCATTGTTGGGAGGTGGACTCCTCTGAAGGACACAGATGGTCAGAGCTGTTTTTGAGACTCCATTGCCTGGGGACAGGATAGCCTCTTCCAGCTGAGAGAAGGATGGGAGAGAAAGGTAGGTGGGCGTAAGTCTCTCTCTCTCTCTCTCTCTCTCTTTTCCCTAAGGACAACTAATGTTTATTGCTCATCTCTTTCAAATTAGACTTGCATATTCATGTAATAATACTCCTCAACACAGTAATCTAATCTGGGCATCTCCTATACACTAATAAAAATAAAAGAAAAATCTAATATATAATTGTAGTAAGAGACCAAAGTCACACAATTAATTTCAGAAACATGATAATGATGGTATAATCCCCTACTCCTATTCCTAGTGTAGAAAACAAAATATAGCTTAATAAAATACTGCTTTTTAGGAATATTTGTATTGTTTGGTAGGTGTCTCTTAAAGAAAGTTGCAACTACTGGTAAAATGAGAACCAGGATCATCAACTCTGTCTGAGTGAAGTCATGGCCTGAGAATTTTTGAGAACTTTTTACATGTTTCATAAACCTGAACTACAGCTCAGGTTTGCTGATTCCCAGCTCTGTGCTCTGTGCTCTCTTCATGAAGTACTGCAGAGCTGCCCTTCAAAGGACAGGCAAGATTTCCAAGATATCCTTCTTTTCTTAAGGCTGAAGAGTATTCCAGTGTGTGTGTGTGTGTGTGTGTGTGTGTGTGTGTGTGTGTACATGCATGTGTGCATGTGTTGTGTATGCACACACACATATATACACACATACAAATACACATATATGCTCAATTATATGTGGAAACTTTTTTTGAAAGGTTCAAACTCTTAGTAGCAGGGAATAGAATGGTGATTACCAGGGTCTGGAAATGGGAGGAAAGTGGAGATACTGATCAAAGGGTACAAACTTTCTGTTATAAGATGAATATGTTCTGGAGATTTAATGTACAACATGGCAACTATAATTAACAATAGTGTATTGTATACTTGAGATTGGCTAAGAGAGTACATCTCAGGTGTAATCATCAAACACACAGAAAAAGTGGTAAATATGGGAGTAGATGGATAGGTTAACTGGTTTATTGTGGTAATCATTTCACAGTGCACACATGTACCAAAACGTCAGGTTTCACACCCTAAATACATATAGTTTTTAATGTGTCAAATATAAAGAAATTTTAAAAAAGATATAAAGGCCAGTCCTGGTTCTTACTGGTCTGAAGACACAGTTTCCTCACCAAAAAGTGTTGGAGGGGGGGATTGTCACCACTCCCTTACCGGGTGGTTCTGAAGAGGTAATGCCATCTTGTGTGTGCATAAAACAAGGTCTGTGCAAATATAACCCCTTCCTGTTAATGACACCCTGGGGTGACTGGACTATAGAGGGATCAGCCAATGGTACAGTTTGCCTAGGGCACACAGGGCTTGGCACACAGGGCTAGAAATACAGGCTGGATCCACAGGATGTGGGGCCTTGGCAGGAAGAAAACCTGGGCTGCCTTTGAGGGTGTTTTGGAGGAATGATCGTCTTTATCCACTTTCCTAATAGCTCCAGCATTAACAGGCACTGCTGTTCTTTCTAGGGGGTGTATTTGGCTCTCAGCCTTTGCTGCTGCTATGCAGCAGTCTGTCCCTGAGGGTACAGCTGTGTCCATAGCATCCTGGAGAGGAGAAAATGGGGAGGGGGTGGGAGTCAGTCTGGGAAACCTTTGCAGGGGTGGGATCCTGGGTTCTGGAGCAGCCTGCTCTCTCAGAGGGGCCCACGCCACAGTGTGAACACATCAGGTAACACCAGTGATGGAAGACAGTGAGTAAAAGGGATGGATCAATGAGCCAAATACAGATAGCAGGTCAACGCCAAATAAAGCTTGCGATCACCAAGACAGCATGGTACTGGCATAAAAACAGACACATAGACCAATGGAACAGAGTAGAGAGCCCAAATATGGACCCTCAACTCTATGGTCAATTAATCTTCGACAAAACAAGAAAAAATATACAGTGAAAAAAAGACAGTCTCTTCAATAAATGGTGCTGGGAAAACTGGACAGCTATATGTAGAAGAATGAAACTAGACCATTCTCTTACACTGTACACAAAGATAAACTCAAAATAGATGAAAGACCTCAACGTGAGACAGGAATCCATCAGACTCCTAGAGGAGAACATAGGCAGTAATCTCTTCGATATCAGCCACAGCAACTTCTTTCAAGATATGTCTCCAAAGGCAAAGGAAAGAAAAGCGAAAATAAACTTTTGGGACTTCATCAAAATCAAAATCTTCTGCACAGCAAAGGGAACAGTCAAGAAAACAAAGAGGCAACCCACGGAATGGGAGAAGATATTTGCCAATGACAGTACAGACAAAAGGTTGATATCCAGTATCTATAATGAACTCTTCAAACTCAACACACACGAAACAGGCAAACATATCAAGAAATGGGCAGAAGATATGAACAGACACTTCTCCAATCGAGACATACAAATGGCTATCAGACACATGAAAAAATGTTCATCATCACTAGCCCTCAGGGAGATTCAAATTAAAACCACATAGAGATACCACCTTACACCAGTTAGAATGGCCAAAATTAGCAAGACAGGAAACAACATGTGTTGGAGAGGATGTGAAGAATGGGGAACCCTCTTCCACTGTTGGTGGGAATGCAAGTTGGTGCAGCCTCTTTGGAGAACAGTGTGGAGATTCCTCAAGAAATTAAAAATAGAACTTCCCTATGACCCTGTCATTGCACTCCTGGGTATTTACCCCAAAGATACAGATGTCGTGAAAAGAAGGGCCATCTGTACCCCAATGTTTATAGCAGCAATGGCCACAGTCGCCAAACTATGGAAAGAACCAAGATGCCCTTCAACAGACAAATGGATAAGGAAGATGTGGTCCATATACACTATGGAGTAGTATGCCTCCATCAGAAATGATGAATACCCAACTTTTGTAGCAACATGGATGGGACTGGAAGAGATTATGCTGAGTAAAAGAAGTCAAGCAGAGAGAGTCAATTATCATATGGTTTCACTTATTTGTGGAGCATAACAAATATGGAGGACAAGGATGTTAGAGAGGAGAAGGGAGTTGGTGTAAATTGGAAGGGGAAGTGAATCATGAGAGACTATGGACTCTGAAAAACAATCTGAGAGGTTCGAAGTGGCGGGGGGGTGGGAGGTTGGGGTACCAGGTGGTAGGTATTATAGAGGGCACAGATTGCATGGAGCACTGGGTGTGGTGAAAAAAATAATGAATACTGTTTTTCTGAAAATAAATAAATCAATTTAAGAAAAAAATTTTAAATATGTAAAAAAAAAAAAAAAAAGCTTATGTTCAGTCTTTCCACATGCATAGGACCTTTCCAAACGGAATTGGTGACACACCCTCCATGCTGTTTCATGAATTATTCTAACAAATAACACTTTTTTTTTTCATTTCAAAAATCAGGAATTTTAATATTAAGAAAGACAGAAAGCACAATGGAGATAGATGCTCCTTTGCTGGTCACATGGAGATTTGCAGTTTTAAAAATCTTGGATGGGGCCACAGCCAGAGTGGTGGGAAGGAGGAAGAAAATGACCTGGGCTTGAAGGGACCAGAAAGAGCCTTCTGGAAGTTTCTACCCACTGGCAGAAGTCCCTTGGCATCCAGCACTTTGGCATCTGTAAGTCCCAAGACAGAAATCCCACCCCTGTCTGAGACAGAGAGAAAGCTGCACTTTGAGAGTGTGTAAGGAATGATAGCGCTTGAGACATAAAAACACAGACACGCAGAATGTTGTGCTTCAGCCGTAGAAACACACATGCACAGACACACACACCCCTACCCCTGCCATATCTAAGCAATTAGTTTTGAACTTTCTTCTCTCCTCACCAGCAGTCTATTTCATACATATTTCAAAAACAGTAAGTATATGTGTCTGTTTTTGTCAATCCACTTACAAATTCCTTCTCTCCAAATTGAAATCTTCATGATTTTCCTGATGTAACATTTCAAACATTAAGCGAATGTATATTTATAAAATAATGTTACTTGGTTTCTGTCATTTTCTCATCCTCATCCTCTGAATAAAGGGGCCTCTGTCAATAGATTGGTACATCTTCTCCAGATGTGGTTATCTATAGTTGGAGAATTAAATTGTATTTACAGATAAACAAATACATATTCCCATTCACATGTTTTTCAAATTCACAATTACATTATACATACACATCTTTAGCTTGTTTTCCTATTTTGTGTTATTCATCTCAGTTATTATATGCATTTCACTGGTTGTTGTGGCTTTGGGGCTTATAAATGTTTTTGTGTGTGTGCACTTTTTCAGTGAGTTCTCTGTAGCGTCCTATATCCATCTCTTTGTTGGTTAATACATATATGCTTCATATTGCAAGCTAGTCGCTGTAGCTTTACTACATACTTACTAGGTGTTGTCATATTGCTCTCCAGGGTGGCTGTACACTTACCAGTGGCACCTGTCACTTCCCCTTCCCCAAATCATGCATCTCAAGGGGGAGTTTGTGTTCCTGGTTCTAAACATGGGCCTTATAGTCAGACAAACAGGCCAGGTGATACTGGCCCTATCTCTCAGTAGTTGTGTGAACCTAGAAACATACTTAACCTCCTTGAACCTCACCTTTGTGGTGTGTCAGTGGAAATCCTGACTCCTTCCTGAAGGGAACATTGTGAGGAGTTCAAGGGTAAACCATCCTAAGGATCCCAGCATGATATTCGGTGTATCACCCACAGTGCCAGTGTTTGCTCCCTTCCCATCCTAACTGCTCCAGTCTTTGACAGGGGTGAGGTTTCTTACCTCAATAGCATCAGCACATTTTAGTGAGTATTTGCCAATGCAACAAGAAGAGAAACACGCATACTCATCTGTTTAATATAGGTATTTCAGTGCCATCTCTGTGATGTGTAGTGTAATGGAGCTGCACTGGGGCAAAGTCCTCATCCTTTCCATGCAACAATTCTGCTTTTCCTCTCCTCAGGTGGTACCCTCTATGTTTACATCAGGAGTGTGCATGACCTGGGCGTCTGAGAAGATCTTGGTGCCCAGAAGAGGTGACTGGGTATCTACTGGGAGAGACACTGGAATGCAGGTCAGGAGGTCTTCCTGGGACTCAATGCCTGAGCCATCCCAGGGTAAGTTCCTTCCCCTGCATGTCCTACACTATCGCATGGGTATTCACTGAGCATCTGTCACTCTTCACACCTTTGGTGGCCCAGGGGCTACAGAGGTCATGGTAATGTTTCACAAGGTCCAGGTCCATGTGGAACTTAAGGTAACCTCTGTAGAACCTCCTTAAAGAATAAAGAGGAGGAAGGGCTCACTGGAGTTGTTAGAGACTCCTCAAACATGAGCTGGGCCTGGCACTGTGGGCAGGGCTAATGGAGGCTGGATGGGAGGGAAGGGATGGGGAGACCAGCCTGGCTGGTGAAGAGTGGGGGCTCCCAGGGGAGCAGACATGGCTCAGATGTAACTGATTGGACACTCCTGGTTTAGGAGCAATTGCAGGATTATTACATATTTGCTTCCTTAAGATATTACACAATCTTCTAGGAAGTCTGGGTGAGATCAAGGCCTTGCCCGACCTAGGAGATAATTGGTTAGAGGCCTGTCCTCCTACCACTACTCCACCACCACCTTTTCTGATAAATGCTAGGGTATTACAAACAGCCAGGCATCACTTCTTCCCACTATATTTTATTTTGGAGAGGTGGGGACAGTGTCTAACCTTTTCTGCTCTTGGTCTGAGTTTCCTGCCTTTGGATATGGCCATTGAAGGGGTATAAGTGTTCACATCCAACCACTGGTTTTCTTCAGCACAAGCATTATAGGATGATGGTATGACAAGGGGCTGTGAATGGAGGGGGATTCTGGCATCATGGAAAGCATGATGTCACTGACAGCTTATAAGAAGCCATGTGGGATTAATGGAATCCATATTTAGGAAGATAAACAGCAGTTATGAACTGAGGCTGTGACTAGGGACCACAGGCAGGGATCCCAGGGCTACGGTCAGAGATAAGTTCTGAGACAAAGTATTGGGAGCAGAGCAGAGAGTAAGACACAGGATCTGGAGGTATTCTGAGTGAAGGCACACAAGTTCGTTGGAGATGAGGGATGGAAAAGGGCATCATCAGGTCACTACCCCTGGAGTTCCCATAGCTGCTTCTTGGCCTCCTTCCTCACAGAGGCTCCTGAGCACTGATGGAGGCTAGGAAGGTGTCCACCTCCTGCCCCCAGAAGCAGCCTTTGTGAGAAGGACACCTCGTTGGA
Organism: Mustela erminea; assembly: GCF_009829155.1. Taxonomy (NCBI): domain Eukaryota; kingdom Metazoa; phylum Chordata; class Mammalia; order Carnivora; family Mustelidae; genus Mustela; species Mustela erminea. Next base: position 84,697,065 of record NC_045635.1, on the reverse strand, counting down.
GGTGGTCCAGGTACTTGATGCCTTTGTGCTTGATAGGCAGGAAGAGAAGCAGCATACAGGAAATAATGCCTCTATTATTGTTTCCTGAGCTAAGCCCACATGGAATTCCACAACCCCAGCCTCTCTGCTACTGTATCCTCAGGCAGAGCAAGAGGGAGGGAAATGAACAGAGCAGCTGCTGCTGGAACCTTCCTATCCAGACTCCCATTTGCTACCCTACGTCCTAAAGAGTCTTCCCACCTCACACTCCATACCATATCACAGACAATTCACCTGTTCCTTGGTACAGGCATCTACAGTGGACGCTGTCCCTCACATATATTTGATCAGCATGGAGACCAGACACTGTGGAAATAAGGAGAGATATAGGGCATAGGAAAATATGCATCCTAAACATAGGTTTAAAAACACTTCTATCTAAAAAAAAAAAAAAGAAATTGTTGCTGAGGGATGGTTTATACACTATGTAGTTTCCCTTTAAATTCAGTTTTATTTTTAATTTCAGTATAGTTAACATACAGTGTTCTGTTAGTTTCAGGTATATAATATAGTGATTCAAAAATTCCATACATCAGAGGATTCAAGATGACAGAGGAGTAGCAGGCTGAGATGACATCAGGTAGCAGGAGATCAGCTAGATAGTTTACCAAACCATTCTGAACACCTTCAAATCCAACAGGAGATTGAGGAGAAGAGCAGCAATTCTAGACATAGAAAATCGACTGAAAGGAAAGACCCGTGGAGAAGTGAATCTGAAGTAACGGGAAGATAGACCATGGGGGGGGTGGAGCAACGGAGCACAAAATCAGAACTTTTAAAAGTCTGCTCCCCTGAGGGACATCACTCCAGAGGCTAAGCAGGGGTGGAGCCCTCATGGAGACAGCATAGTCTCAGGTCCCACGGGGTTACAGAAGGATTGGGGCTGTCTGAGTGTCACAGAGCTTGCAGGTATCAGAGCGGGGAAGTCAGCTACAGAGATGGAGCCAAGGAGTGAGCTCTCAACTCAGGGTTACCTTAAACTGTGATCCATGGCACAGTGAGACCACTACTCTTTGAGCAGGGGCCCCACAAGTGGCAGATCCGGGAGACCACCCTGGAAGAGTGGCAGGGATCTGCTGGGTTTGGAGATTCCAGGCAGGACTGTATGCCAGAGACAGAATCTCAGTCACAGGCCGGTGAGCTCAGGGTGCCGCCAGAGTCCAGGGAGATGGGAGTGATTGAGCACCTTTCTCCGAGGGCACACTGAGGAGTGGGGTTCCGAGCTCTGGGCTCCTCTGGGCCAGAGATTGGGAGGCTGCCATTTTCATTCCCATCTTCCAGAGCTCTATGGAAAGGGTTCAGGGAACAAAGGCCTCCAAGACTGAACCCAAGCAGATTACTTAGCCCTTAGCCCCTGGCAAGGGTGGACCAATTCTGCCTCGGGTAAAGACACTTGAGAATCACTACAACAGGCCCCTCCCTCCAGAAGATCAGCAAGAACATCCAGCCAAGACCAAGCTCACTGATCGAAGAGAACATTGGAATTCCAGAGAAGAGGAAAGCAAAGCATGGAATTCATGGCTTTCTCCCCATTATTCTTTAGTCTTGCAAAGTTAATGAAATTTTTTTATTTTACTTTTTTCTTATTCTATTTTTTTAAACTTTTATTCTTTCCTCTTCTAACTTTTTTAACTAGTTTATCTTAACAATGTCTTTCTGAAAAAAAACTTTTTGAACCTTCATTATTATAGTAATATTTTATCCTTTATTGTATATAACTTTATTTTTTGTATACACATAAGGTATCTTCTAAAACATTTTGGGATACAACTTCTTATAATAGATGAAAATTTACCCTACATCTAGCACAGGGCTTTGTTGTAGTTTCCAGCCTGAGCAAATTCTCTCCACTTTCTTTTTCTTTCCATTCCCAAACAACTAATTTTATCAACTCCTTTTTTAGATTTTTTAAAATTTGCATCCTTACAGTCATATTACATCCCTTCATCATGTTGACCCTTATTTTTGCATATATATATATGCATATATATTTATATAAAGAATATACTATATATATATAAAGAATATATGTATATACTTTATATATATATGTGTATATATACATAAATATGTATATATATACACAAATATATATATACACAAGGTATATACATATATTCTTTATATATAGATAGATATATATATATAGTGTGTGTGTGTGTATATATATACATATATATGTGTATATATACACATATTTACATTTATTTATATTTATTTATATTTTGATGGGAGGTCAGGGTTTGCTTTGTATCCAGCCATATTTGTTTTGAGAAAGTAACGAATGGTCCTTCAACTGGGTTTTGGTGCACTGCCAAATTAGTCAGGTTCAAGGGTTTTGTTCAAAGTGCCCATGAATATGTGTGAAGGCATCTTCATCTTAATAATATACATATTTATGTATATATATATACATACAAACACACACTATATATCTATCTATCTATATATATAAAGAATATATGTATATACCTTGTGTCTTTTAAATTTTGGGAAGTAGTTTCTTCTAAGATACCAAAATAGTCCCAAAATTAAGTGTGTGGCTCTGTTCTAATCAGAGAATAGAATCAATTTAATTTATATATTTTCCTTTTTTTAAAAATTTTTGAAACTTCTTTTTACCCCCTTTCTTCTCCCCATGATTTGGGGTCTCTTCAGATTTAGTTAATGCACAGTTTCCTGGGGTCTTTGCCACTCTTTTACTATTTTATTCTCTTGGTCATATATACTTATCTGGATAAAATGAGAAGACGGGAAAAACTCACCGCAAAACAAACAAACAAACAAAAAACCAAGAGGCAGTACCGAAGGCTAGGGACCTACTCAATATGGACATTGATAATTTGTCAGATCTAGAGTTCAGAATGATGATTCTCAAGGTGCTAGCTGGGCTTGAAAAAAGCATGGAAGATATTAGAGAAACCCTGTCTGGAGAAATAAAAGCCCTTTCTGGAGAAATAACATAACTAAAATCTAAGCAAGACAAAATTTAAAAAATTTAAAAAAAAATTAAAAAAAATAAAAAAGCTTTTAATGAGGTGCAACCAAAATGGAGGCTCTTACTACTAGGATAAATGAGGCAGAAGAGATGTTTTGTGGTACAGAAGACCAAATGATGGAGGATCAAGAACCTGAGCAAAAGAGAGACAAAGAACTACTGGACCATGAATGGAGAATTCAAGAGATAACTGATACAATAGGATGAAACAACATTGGAATAATTAGGATTCCATAAGAAGAAGAAAGAGAGAGGGGGGCAGAAGATCTGTTGCAGCGAATTATCATAGAGAATTTCCCTAATATGGCAAAGGGAACAAGCATCAAAATCCAGGAGGCACAGAGAACCCCCCTCAAAATCAAATAAGAATATGTCCACAACCCATTATCTAATACTAAAACTTACAGGTCTTAGTAACAAAGAGAAAATCCTGAAAGCAGCCTGGGACAAGAAGTCTGTAACATATAATGGAAAAATATTAGATAGGCAGCAGACTGATCCACAGAAACCTGGAAGGCCAGAAAGAACTGGCTTGACATATTCAGAGCCCTCAATGAGAAAAACATGCAGCCAAGAATACTATATCCAGCTAGCTGTCTTTGAAAATAGGAGAGATAAAAAGCTTCCAGGACAAACAAAAACTAAAAGAATTTGTAAACACCACACCAGCTCTGCAGGAAATATTGAAAAGGGTCCTCTAAGCAAAGAGAGAGCCTAAAAGCAGTAGACCAGAGAGGAACAGAGACAATATACAGTAGCAGTCGCCTTACAGGCAGTACAGTGGCACTCAATTCATATCTTTCGATAGTTACCCTGAATGTAAATGGGTTAAATGCCCCAATCAAAAGACATAGGGTATCAGAATGCATAAAAAAAAAAGCCCATCAATATGCTTTCTTAAAGAAACTCACTTTAGGTCCAAAGATACCTCCAGATTTAAAGTGAGGGGTGGAAAACAATTTACCATGCTAATGGACATCAAAAGAAAGCTGGGATGGCAATCTTTATAACAGATAAATTTGATTTTAAGCCAAAGAGTATAACAAAAGATGAGGAAGGACACTATAGAATACTGAAAGGGTCTGCCCAACAAGAAGATCTAGCAATTTTAAATATCTATGTCCCTAACATGGGAACAGCCAACTGTATAACCCAATTAGTAACAAAATCAAAGAAGCACATTGACAATAATACAATAATAGTAGGGGACTTTAACACCCCCCTCACTGAAATGGACAGATCATCCAAACAAAAGATCCAAAAGGAAATACAGGCCTTAAGTGGCGCACTGGACCAGATGGACTGGTCATCACAGATATATTCAGAACATTCCATCCCAAAGCAACAGAACACACATTCTTCTTTAGTGCACGTGGTACATTCTCCAGACTAGATTATATCCTGGGTCACAAATCAGGTCTCAACCAGTACCAAAAGATTGGGATCATTCCCTGCATATTTTCAGACCACAATCCTCTGAAGCTAGAACTCAATCACAAGAGGAGATTTGGAAAGAACACAAATACATGGAGGCCAAAGAGCATCCTTCTAAATAATGAATGGCTCAACCAGGAAATTAAAGAAGAATTGAAAAAAAATTAATGGAAACAAATGACAATGAAAACACAACTGTACAAAATCTGTGGGACACAGCAAAGGCAGTCCTGAGAGGAAAATATATAATGATACAAGTCTGTCTCAAGAAACAAGAAAGGTCTCAGCTACACAACCTAACCCTTCACCTAAAGGAGCCAGAGAAAGAACAGCAAAGAAAGCCTAAACCTGGCAGGAGAAGAGAAAAAAAGATCAGAGCAGAAATCAATGAAACAGAAACGAAAACTAAAACTAAAACCCAAACCAAAACGAATAAACACAACAAATCGACGAAATTAGGAGCTGGTTCCTTAAAAGAATTAATAAGATTGACAAACCCCCGGCCAGCCTTATTGAAAAGAAAAGAGAAGGGACCCAAATAAATAAAATCATGAATGAAAGAGGAGAGATCACAACCAACACCAAAGAAATACAATTATAAGAACATATTATGAGCAACTATATGCCAGCAAATTTGACAATCTGGAAGAAATGGATGCATTCCTAGAGACATATAAACTACCCACAACTGAACCAGGAAGAAATAGAAAACCTGAACAGACCCATAACCAGTAAGGAGACTGAAGCAGTCATCAATAGTCTCCCAACAAACAAGAGCCCAGGGCCAGATGGCTTCCCAGGGGAATTCTACCAAGCATTTAAAGAAGAATTAATTCCTATTCTCCTGAAACTGTTCCAAAAAATAGAAATGGAAGGAAAACTTCCAAACTCATTTTATGTGGCCAGCATCACCTTGATCCCCAAACAGGACAAGGATCTCATCAAAAAAGAGAACGACAGACCAATATCCTTGATGAACACGGATGCAAAAAGTCTCACCAAAATACTAGCCGTTAGGATCCAACAGTGCATTAAAAGGATTATTCACCACAACCAAGTGGGATTTATTCCAGGGCTGCAAGGTTGGTTCAACATCTGCAAATCAATCAATGTGAAACAACACATTAAGAAAAGAAAGAACAAGAACCATATGCTACTCTCAAGAGATGCTGAAAAAGCACTTGACAAAGTAGACCATCCTTTCTTGATCAAAACTCTTCAAAGTGTAGAGATAGAAGGTACATACCTCAATATCATCAAAGCCATCTATGAAAAACCCACAGCAAATATCATTCTCAATGGAGAAAAACTGAGAGCTTTTCCACTAAGGTCAGGAACACGGCAGGGATGTCCATTATCACCACTGCTATTCAACATAGTACTAGAAGTCCTAGCCTCAGCAATCAGACAACAAAAAGAAATTAAAGGCATCCAAATCGGCAAAGAAGAAGTCAAACTATCACTCTTTGCAGATGATATGATACTTTATGTGGAAAACCCAAAAGCCTCCACTCCAAAACTGCTAGAACTTGTACGGAATTCAGCAAAGTGTCAGGATATAAAATCAATGCACAGAAATCAGCTGCGTTTCTGTACACCAAAAACAAGACAAAAAAAAGAGAAATTAAGGAGTCAATCCCATTTACAATTGCACCCGAAACCATAAGATACCTAGGAAGAAACCTAACCAAAGAGGCAGAGACTCTCTACTCAGAAAACTATAAAGTACTCATGAAAGAAACTGAGGAAGACACAAAGAAATGGAAAAATGTTTCATGCTCATGGATTGGAAGAACAAATATTGTGAAAATGTCTATGCTACCTAAAGCAATCTACAGATTTACTGCAATCCCTATCAAAATCCCATCCTTTTTTTTTTTTTCAAAGAAATGGAACAAATAATCCTAAAATTTTTAGGGAACCAGAAAAGACCTCAAATAGCCAGAGGAATATTGAAAAAGAAAGCCAAAGTTGGTGGCATCACAATTCCAGACTTCAAGCTCTATCACAAAGCTGGCATCATCAAGACAGCATGGTACTGGCACAAAAACAGACACATAGATTAATGAAACAGAATAGAAAGCCCAGAAATAGACCCTCAACTCTATGGTCAACTAATCTTTGACAAAGCCGGAAGGAATGTCCAATGGAAAAAAGACAGCCTCTTCAACAAATGGTGTTGGGAAAATTGGACAGCCACATGCAGAAAAATGAAACTGGACCATTTCTGTACACCACACACGAAAATAGACTCAAAATGGATGAAGGACTTCAATGTGAGAAAGGAATGCATCAAAATCCTTGAGGAGAACACAGGCAGCAACCTCTTCAACCTCAGCCGCAGCAACTTCTTCCTAGGAACATTGCCAAAGGCAAGGGAAGCAAGGGCAAAAATGAACTATTGGGACTTCATCAAGATCAAAAGCTTTTGCACATCAAAGGAAACAGTTCACAAAACCAAATGACAAATGAGAGAATGGGAGAAGACATTTGCAAACAGCATATCAGATAAAGGGCTAGTATCCAAAATCTATAAAAAACTTCCCAAACTCAACACCCAAAGAACAAATAATCTAATCAATAAATGGTCAGAGGACATGAACAGACATTTCTGCAAAGACGACATCCAGATGGCCAACAGACACATGAAAAAGTGCTCCACATCACTCGGCATCAGGGAAATACAAATCAAAACCACTATGAGAGGCCACCTCACACCAGTCAGAATGGCTAAAATTCACAAGTCAAGAAATGACAGATACTGGCAAGGACGCGGAGAAAGGGGAACCTTCCTATGCTCTTGGTGGGAATGCAAGCTGGAGCAACCACTCTGGAAAACAATACGGAGCTTCCTCAAAAGTTAAAAAATAGAGCTACTCTACAACCCAGCAATAGTACTACTGGGTATTTACCCTAAAGATACAAATGTGGTGATCCGATGGGGCACACGCACCTCAATGTTTATAGCAGCAATGTCCACAATAGTCAAACTATGGAAAGAACATAGACGTCCATCAACAGATGAATGGATAGAGAAGAAGCAGTATATATATAAAATTGAATGCTATGCAGCCATCAAAAAAATGAAATCTTTCCATTTGCAATGACATGGATGGAACTAGAGGGCATTATGCTGAGCAAAATAAGTGAAACAGAGAATGACAATTATCATATGATCTCCTTGATATGAGGAGGTTGAAAGGCAATGTGGGGGGTTTGGGGGGTAGGAAAGGAATAAATGAATCAAGATGGGATCGGGAGGGAGATAAACCATTAAGAGACTCGTAATCACAGAAAACAAACTGAGGGTTGCAGGGCGTAGAGGGGGTAGGGAGAGGGTGGTTGGGTTATGGACACTGGGGAAGGTATGTGCTATGGTGAGTGCTGTGAAGTGTGTAAACCTGGTGATTCACAGACCTGTACCCTTGGGGCTAATAATACATTATATGTTAATTAAAAATTAAATTTTTTTTTAAAAAATTCCATACATCACTCAGTGCTCATCACTACAAGGGCACTTTTTGATCCCCTTAACCTCTTTCACCCATCCCCTCCCCCTCTGGTAACCATCTACTTGTTCTCCACAGTTAAGAGTCTGATTCTTGGTTTCTCTCTCTCTCTTCCTTTGCTCATTTGTTTTTGTTTCTTAAATTTCACATATGAGTGAGATGATATAGTATTTGTCATTTTTTTAAAATTTATTTTTTATTTATTTTCAGCATAACAGTATTCATTATTTTTGTACCACACCCAGTGCTCCATGCAATCCATGCCCTCTATAATACCCACCACCTGGTACCCCGACCTCCCACCCCCCGCCCCTTCAAAACTCTCAGATTTTTTTCAGAATCCATAGTCTCTCATGGTTCACCTCCCCTTCCAATATTTGTCATTTTTTGACAGACTTATTTTGCTTAGAACTATATTCTCTATCTTCATCCATGTCATTGAAAATAAGATTTCATTCTTTTTTGTGGCTGAGTTATATCGCATCACACACACACACACACACACACACACACACACACACGCTTATGTATGTATATATAACACTTCTTTATCCATTCATTTACCGATGAACACTCCAGCAGCTTCCATACCCTGGCTATTGTAAGTAGTGTCGCTATAAACATAGGGGTTCACATATCCCTTTGAATTCATGTTTTTGTATTTTTTTGTGTAGATAGCCTGTATTGTGATTACTGGATGATAGAGTCATTGTATTTTTGACTTTTTGAGGAACCTCTATACTGTTTTCAGAGTGGCTGGGCCAGTTTACATTCCCATCAGCAGTGCAAGAGGGTTCCCTTTTCTGCACATCCTCACCAACACTTGTTGTTTCTTATGTTTTTGATTTTAGCCATGATGACAGGTGTGAAGTAATAACTCATTGTGGTTTTGATTTGCAGTTCCATGATGGTTAATGATGTTGAGCACCTTTTCTTTTCTTTCTTTTTTTAAAATTATTTATTTGACAGAGAGAGCGAGAGTGAAAATGCATGCCTGAGAGAGAGAGAGAGTGCTCACACAAGCAGGGGGAGCGGCAGAGGGAGAGGGAGAAGAAGGTTCCTTGCTGAGCAGGGAGACTGACATAAGGTTCAGTCCTAAGACCTGAGCCGAAGGGATCATGACCTGAGCCAAAGGCAGACGCTTAACTGACTGAGCCACCCAGGCACTCTGAGCACCTTTTCATATACTTGTTGTACATTTGTATATCACTTCTGGAATAATGTCTATTCAGGTCTTTTGACCATTTTTTGATCAGATTATTTTTATGTTATTGAGTTGTATGTGTTCCTTATATATTTTGGACATCAGCCCCTTCTCAGATATATGCTTTACAAATATTTTCTCCCACTCCATAGGTTGCCTTTTAATTTTGTTGGTTATTCCTTTTGCTGTGCAAAAGCTTTTTACTTTCCTGTGGCCCCACTTACTGATTTTTGCTTTCATTGCTTTCGTGTCTTTGTGTCCTATGCAAGAACTTTGCCAAGGAGCTTTCTTTCCTTTTTTTTTTAAGATTTTATTCATTTACTTGACAGAGAGAGCCAGAGAGCACAAACAGGCAGAGAAACAGATGGAGAGGGAGAAGCAGGATTCCTACTGAGCAGGGAGCCCAATTCGGGGCTCAATCCCATGGAATCATGACCTGAGCCGAAGGCAGTCGCTTAACCAACTGAGCTACCCAGGAGCCCCCAAGGAGATTTCCCCTTATGTTTTCTTCTAGGAGTTTTATGGTTCCAGGACCTACACTTAAAGCTTTGATCCATTTTGAGTAAAGTTTTGTGAATGGTGTAAGATAGGGGTCCAATTTCATTCTTTTTCTTCTGAATGTCCGGGTTTCCCAGCACCCACCCTTTCTTGCTTGCTTGCTTGCTTGTTTGTTTGTTTTTCTTTTTAAATTATTATTGTGTTATGTTAGTCACCATAAAATACATCATTAGTTTTTGATGTAGTGTTCCATGACTCATTGTTTTGCATGTAACACTCAGTGCCCCATGCAATCCATGCCCTCTTTAATACCCATCACCGGGTTCACCCATCCCCCAACCCTCTCCCTTCTAAAACCTTCAGTTTGTTTCCTGGAGTCCATAGCCTATCATGGTTCATCTCCCACTCCAATTTCTCCCCACTTCATTTTTTTTCCTTCCCTCTCCTAATGTCCTCCATGTTATTCCTTATGTTCCACAAATAAGTGAAACCATATGATGATTGTCTTTCTCTCTTTGAATTATTTAACTCAGCATAGTCTCCTCCAGTCCCATCCAAGTTGATGCAAAAGTTGGGTATTCATCCTTTCTGATGGCTGAGTAATATTCCATTGTGTATATGGACCATTCTTCTTTATTCATTTGTTTGTTGAAGGGCCTTTAGGGCCTTTAGTCTCTTTCCACAGTTTGGCTATTTTGGACTTTGCTGCTATGAACACTGGGGTGCACATGGCACTTCTTTTCACTACATCTGTATCGTTGAGGTAAATACCCAGTCGTGCAATTGCTGGGTTATAGGGTAGCTCTATTTTTAATTTTTTGAGGAACCTCCACACTGTTTTCCAAAATGGCTGCACTAATTTACATTTCCACCAACATTGTAACAGGGTCCCCCTTTCTCCACAACTTCTGCAACATTTGTTGTTTCTTGCCTTGTCTGCTTTTGCAATTCTAACTGGTGTAAAGTGGTATCTCAGTGTGGTTTTGATTTGAATTTCCCTGATGGTGAATGATGATGAACACTTTTTCATATGTCGGTTAGCCATTTGTATGTCTTCTTTGGAGAAGTGCCTGTTCACATCTTCTGCCCAATTTTTGACGTGATTATCTGTTTGTTGGGGGTTGAGTTTGAGAAGTTCTTTATAGAGTTTGGAAATCAGCCCTTTGCAGTGTCATTTGCAAATATCTTCTTCCATTCTGCGGGTTGCCTCTTTGTTTTGTTGACTGTTTTGTTTGCTGTGCAGAAGCTTTTTAAGTTGACGAAGTCCCAGAAATTCATTTTTGCTTCTATTTCCCTTATCTTCGGAGAGGTGTCTTGAAAGAAGTTGCTGTGGCCGATGTCAAAGAGGCTCCTGCCTATGTTCTCCTCTAGGATTTTGATGGATTCCTGTCTTACACTGAGGTCAGTCATCCATTTAGAATTATCTTGTGTATGGTGTAAGTGAATGATCCAGTTTCATTCGTCTGTATATAGCTGTCCAATTTTCCCAGGACCACTTATGGAAGAGACTGTCTTTTTTCAATTGGATATTTTTTTGTGCTTTCTCAAAGATTGTTTGACCATAGAGTTGAGGGGTCCATATCTGGGCTCTCCATTCTGTTCCATTGGTCTATGTGTCTGTTTTTGTGCCAGTACCATGCTGTCTTGGTGATCACAGCTACGTAATATAGCCTGAAATCAGACAACGTGTTACTCCCAGCTTTGTTTTTCTTTTTCAACGTTTCCTTAGCATTTGGGGTCTTTTCTGTTTCCATACAAATTTTAGGATTGTTCATCCCAACATTCTGAAAAATGCTGTTGGTATTTTGCCAGCACCAGTTTTTTGAACCAACTGTCCTTTCCTCGTTGAATATTTTTAGCTCTCCTATTAAATATTAGTTGACCGGTTATGTGTGGGTTGATTTCTGGGCTCTCTGTTCTGTTCCACCGGTCCATGTGTAGGTTTTTATGCCAGTACCATACTGTTTGATTATGATGGATTTGTAATATAGTTGAAAATCAGGGTGTGTGATGCCTCCAGCTTTGTTCTTCTTTCTCAAATTGCTTTGTCTATTCTGGGTCTTTTGTGGTTCCATATGAATTTAAGTGTTTCTTTTTGGTTCTGTTTGTGCAAAAATGGCACTGGCATTCTGATAGGGATCACACTGAATCTATAGATTATATGGGGGTAGTGTGGATATTTTAACAATATTAATTCTTTCCATCCACAAACATGGAGTATCATTCCATTTATTTGTGTCTTCTCATCAATTCAGCATATAGATATGTCACCTTCTTGGTTAAATTGATTCATAAGTATTTTATTGTTTTTGATGCTAGTGTAAACATGATTATTTTATTCGTATCTTATTTTCAGTGGTTTACTGTTAGTATACAGACGTGTAACTAATTTCTGTATGTTAAATGTGCATCCTGCAACTTTACTGTATTGACTGTGCTCTTGTTGGTTCTTTTTTAAAATCTCACTTTATTATTATCATGGTCACAGGGTGACTTAGTCTGACGTTGGTGTTCAGTGTGATGGCTGATGATCAACAGGAGAGCAATATGACCCAGCTGCGAGTGTCAGGTGATTTCGTGATGGATAATGGTTGGGTAGACAGCAAGAAAAATTTGAGAGACTGTGCACATTCTCAAGGAGAGAGACAGAGTTTGCTCATGTATACAAAGCCAGGTGTAGATGGAACCACTGCAGACAACCAGACCAGTTATACAGAGGAAAAGGTCTCTACATTAATTTTTTTTTTCTCTCACCTAAGTGCATGGTGAGCAAACTTGGGTACCACTGTGCTAGAAGGTAATGGAAACGGCGCTCAAATCCAAATCTGCTTCCCTCCTGTTCACAGGTCTACAACCAGTGAGATTTGGCACTATCCTGTCTTAAAAAAGAAGCCAGCATGGTGGGGGGAGACCAAACAAACTGAATTTGTCCTGGGGTTCATTTTTCACATAAGGAAGTGAAGCAACAGGCAGATCCTAGACTGTGGCAGCCAGTTAAGGGTGAGGACCAGGTTGAAATAAGTGAGTTGTGGCTGTTTATGCTCGCACAAGGCACTATCACATCTCCCTGGGATTTCTACTGGGGAAAGCTTGTCAAGTTTGAGGCTTTCAACCATTTTCTTCCCATGTTCACTTTAGTGCTGAATTTACTGTGTAATGTGTACATCGCACTTTCACGAGTAGAAAGTCAGTTTTCCTTCCATTGTGGACATTCACCTCTGCACTTTAAGCAAACACCCTGCTCATGCCTTCTGCCAAATAACTTCTTTTCCCAGCTCCTGAAAATGGGTAGTTTTGATGGGAGGTCAGGGTTTGCTTTGTATCCAGCCATATTTGTTTTGAGAAAGTAACGAATGGTCCTTCAACTGGGTTTTGGTGCACTGCCAAATTAGTCAGGTTCAAGGGTTTTGTTCAAAGTGCCCATGAATATGTGTGAAGGCATCTTCATCTTAACCTCAAATTCTGTAGTTTGTGTTACCTATCAGCAAACATGTTGTAATGCAGATTTTAATTGTAACGCTTAAAAATGAAACTCTTTAATTTTGAGAAGGCAAATCCTTTTTGAGCAATACATATTCCCCCAGGCCTTGCCAATGACATTCCTACAATTGTTCATTCGCTTTCATGGAGAAAGGATACATAACTTTCCTTCTCTGTTAAAAGCAATATCTGCGTAACAGATGTCAGAGTGATAAATAGTAGAAATAGAAACAAAAACTTGTCTCTAATAGTCACAATAAATTGAAGCTAGAATTTTAAATAGTTTTCAGGTGTCAGGAAGGGATCCCCAAAAGTTTACTATGTTTGTGAGTGTTCTGTGGCTTTGCTAGTTATTTGCATTTCTCCCCGCATTCTTGAGTGTATTTTCCACACTGTCTAAACCGAGTGTGAATTCCCATTATGTTCACAAACAAAGCTTACAAAAGTATATCCAATAATGGCTTCAGAAGATGTGGGTTCCATTCTGGGCTCAGCCAATGAATAGGAGCATGACATGTGACAGTGTGGGACATTAAGGCCCCAAGCACCAACTTCCCTGTTGAGGGAGTGAGGATTCTCTTCTTCATGGGGTCCTTGCCAGAACTTACTGAAATCACAAGGCAGCGCAGGTCACACAGGTGCTTTAGCCGCAGCCATGCCTGGAATCTGAGGCTCAGTTTCCTCATCTGTAAAGAAGGAATGACCATGTGGACTTTGTGGTTACATCAAAGGGATTAATCGTTATTATGTAGATTAAAATAGAAGTCAGTGTCCTATTACATACATAATTAGTGAGAATATAAGGAAAGATGAGATCTCCTTGGGGGCTAATGGAAATTTTTGTTTCCTTCTTTAGTGTTTTTTTAAATGATTTTTGAAATTTATTTAAATATTCTGAAATATATTTAAGAACATCTCACAAAGCAAATTATTTAAAAACTTCCAAGCTTGTTGACAAGGATGTGGAGAAAAAGGTGCACTTTTGGTGGGAATGCAAATTGGTATAGACACTGTGGAAAACTGTATGGAACTTCCTCAGAAAATTAAAAAGAGAATTACCATGTGATACAGTAATTCCACTACTGAGTATATAGCCAAAGAAAATGAAGACACTGATTTGAAAAGCTATATGCACCCCTATGTTTGTTGCAGCATTTTTTACAGTAGCCAAGATATGGAAGTAACCCAAATATCCATCCATAGGTGAATGTGATGAAGTTTTAGCATATAAGTGAGGTCCAGAGCTGATGACTAAGAAAGAATTCTTAAGACATCTCTGGTGGAAAAAGGTGATTTAAATAAAGAATGGGAACAGGACCTGTGGGCAGAAAGAGCTGCTGCTCTGTGATCCCAAGGAGTGACTGATTATATACTCAGGAGTTGGGGAGGTGAGGACAAAGTGGGTGTTCAGAAGGGCTGTCCTATGGTAAAGAAGACTCTCAGGATAATGGAGGCCTGGTTATTGCCAAGACAAGCTGCTTTGTTTTTGTTTTTGTTTTTGTTTTTCTCTAATGAGGTACCAACATGAAGACAGTTGGGAGTTTTTTGGTGGAATGCCCCACTCTTCCTGTCACACGTCCCTGTCCACAAACTTTAGGTTTAGAGGAAATTCAACTTTATTTATATTTCCTTCCACCTTAGCCTCCCTCCATTTTATGGAGGGGAGGATGATGTTAGGGTTTCAGGAACTGAATTATGGGCCTCTGGAAGTTAAGTTATGATAAGAAAGCTTCTTCCTTGTAAACCACTAGGACATTTGTAAATTAAGTGAGACTCAGGTCTTGCAGTATTGCCATCTCTTCAAGATAGCTATTTGTTTTTCCCTTAGGGCAGCCAGGAGCACCTGAGGAAAGTCGCATATGTCCATGGGAGGTGGTTTGTGGGATGTCAGCTTCTGCTTTGCCCTCAGCTTGCTTTCTGTTCCCTCATTTCGATAAAGGAGATGTGATCTATCTATCTATCTATCTATCTATCAATCGATCTATATCTAGATAGATAGATATCTAGGTAGATAGGTAGATATCTATCTATCTAGATATCTAGATACAGATCGATCGATAGATATTATATATACACGCACACATACATATGGTGTACATCTATCTATCTATCTATAGTCGAGAATATATGGTATATATACCATGGTGTGTGTGTGTGTGTGTGTGTGTGTGTGTGTGTGTGTGATGGAATATCACTCAGCCATAAAAAAGAATGAGATTTTGCCATTCGCAACAACATGGGTGGACCTGGAGTTTAAAATGCAAAGTGAAATAAATCAGTCAGAAAAAGATAAATAATATATTATTTCACTATAGTTGGAATTTAGGAAACCAAACACATGACTAGAGGGGAGAAACGACGAGAGAAGAAGAAAGAAAGAAAGAGAGAGAGAAAGAAAAAAAAAGAAAACAAAACAAAACAGACTCTTAAAGAGAACAAATTGGTGGTTACCAGAGAGGAGGTGGGTGGAGATGGGTGAAATCGATAAAGGGCATTAAGAGTTCACTTACTGTGAAGAGTACTGAGTAATGTACAAAATTATTGAATCACTATATTGTACACATGAATCTAATATAATGCTGTATGTTAATTATGCTTCAGAGTGAAGAAAATATCACCACCTCCACGAACAACTTTCTAACTCACAATTCTACCTCTGGAAGTTTCACTTGTTCCCTGCCATGCAAAACCACATCTCCTAAAACTCACAGACTGTCATTACAGTACTTTCATTGGATCTTTTTAGAGAACAAAGCAACAGTCTGCAGCCTCGACAGCTTCTCTGAGGTACATGCCCTCATTGTTGTCTGTGGAACAACCGTTCAATTTCTGAACGGACCTGTGTCCTGAACATCCCCCTCTATGCTGAGTGAAATAGATCAGGAGAGAGAGTCAATTATCATATGGTTTCACTTATTTGTGGAGCATAACAAATAGCATGGAGGACATGGGGAATTAGAGAGGAGAAGGGAGTTGGGGGAAATTGGGGGGGGGTGAACCATGAGAGACTATGGACTCTGAAAAACAATCTGAGGGGTTTGAAGTGGTTGGGGGGTGGGAAGTTGGGGTAACAGGTGGTGGGTATTATAGAGGGCACGGATTGCATGGAGCACTGGGTGTGGTGCAAAAATAATGAATACTGTTATGCTGAAAAAAAAAAGCAGACGCTTAAACGACTGAGTCACCCCCCCCCTAAAAAAAAAAGTAGGAGAGACAAATCCGTGGCAAATCTTCAGGTAAAAAATATTTGAAAAGCTTCAGAATCTTTAGCCCACCCTGTGCAGCCACAGCCCAGGAGAACACTTTGAGCTCACAGTCTTTTGTCCCATTTCACATGAAATGTGTACCTGGAGATGGTAAAGGTGATGGAGTGACTAGATGCCTAAAGGTAATTAAACCAGTAGGGTGTGTCTGAGACTTCTCACAGGAAGTGAATGTTTAAACTGAGACTGGAGCCTAAGGAGGCATTAGCCAGCAGAATAGGAGATGATGGGGACTAACCAGATACAACAGGCAGGAAATACCTTATAACCTGCCTCATCCCTTGGGAAAACCAATGTGGAAATTCCTTACACAGCAGTTTGGCATGCTGAGAAAAAATTTCGAATACTTAACAAGACAATTGTAGAAATTTCCTGAACCCTTTCTGCCCTCTCTGCTCCCACCTCAGGCTTATATCTCCACCAGCCCTCTAAAAGTTGTGTGATGTTATTACTATGATTTCTCTCTGTGAAACCACAAAGAAGAAGAAAATCATTAGGTAAAGAAGTTTGAGCATGATTTTGATTTATATGCCCTTTCATTGCTCACAGTGCAAAATGTAGCTTTTAATTGATTCTTCTCTCCATTTCACAAATAATATTTTTCACTGGAGAAAATTCAGGAATTGGAGGTCCGTGTCATCTGATGAACATATCTAGAACGGCAGCTTAGCCATCATTTACCAGGGAACCTTGGAAGGAGGAAGGAGGAATAGAGCAAGGTCCCAATCAGAGGGAAGCTTCTGGAGATTTTGTGTCAAAGGAAGCATTAAGGGTGAGTCAGAGCCCATGCACATTAAATTCAGTAGCAAGAACTTTTCTTCAGCCCTTCCCTCCCAACTATAACAGGAACCGATATATATACACATATATGTACGTATGTAACAACTGTAACAGAAGACCTATAGGCGTGTGATTGAGAGGCAGAAATAATGTGAAAAAACTGTATGGATTTGGATACATACAATTAAGCCACACACACATATACAATTTTTGTAGGGAAATTTCCAACTGGGTATATACTACCATGCTATAAAATCTTATGTCATTTTTTTTTTGGATTTCAGATTAATGTGTTTATTTCAAAATCAAATGCAATGTAGGAATGTATATTTATTGAAAAATATTTTTGTATGAATTTTTTATCTTCACTGCAAGATGTAGTTCCTTGATAATTTCATTTATATTCCCCAGATATACTTCCCTATGCACAGTAATATATAGGTACATTTACATGAACATAAGTATTCTTCAAAATTTTGCCCACAATCTTTATATGTGATTCTTCATGTTATATACACACACACATATGGAAATATATGAACACACAAACATACATACAAGCATGTGTAATTGTTTTGTACATGTTTAATCTTATAAATTTGTAATGTATAGCTCTTATTTGAATTATTTCAGTGGACTTCAAATGATAATCTTTCCTTAATCAGATTTATATATATAATAGGATATTAAACATTTGCCTCTAAAACTCATTCCATGCATTTTCCCAAAATTTGCATTCTTTATATGTGACATTTCTGTTTGGGATAGAGAAGGATTTTTTTTTTCCCCTTTAGCTTCCTTTTAATTTGTCCAATTAAGTTTGTAACAGAGTTAAATGTTTTTCTTGGGTCACATATCTGGTTTTGAATGCCCCAGGTGTTCATGTCATGCTGACAGGGTACTCAAACAACCTTTTCCCCAATGCCTTTGTCTTAAAGATGATGGCGGAGATGAAATCCCATTCCCCAGGCCTGGAGGCCTGGATAGGGGGCCACAAGGATACCACTGTCCTGGGGGTGGTGTGTGGGTCTCAACCAGAAGCAGAGGAAAAGCGACCTCCATGGAGGGAAGGAAATGATCATTTACAGGATTATTTTAAGCCAGAGGCACTTTACATGGTATCTCCAATAACCTTATTCAGTTATTTTCCCCATTTATTTACACACGTAAAATTAGGTGTGAAGCTTTTTTCCATTGTGCCCTGAAGCCTTCGATGCTTTGAATGATGAATTCTCATTGGGCTAGTATTTGATGCAACCCTAAGTGTTTCTTGTTTTGTTTTCTGTTGTAGCTGTATTGTTTTTAAATGAAGAAAACCCATGAAAATTAAAGCAATTTCTGTACTATCAAAAGAAAAAAAAAGTTTGAAAAGATGGGAGTACATTTTTGCAAACAATATTACAGAATTCGTGCTACTGGGCTAGAAAATGGAGGACTTTTGTTTATCAGTGGAGAAAGGGACGAACAATAACAAATAATTTACATCAAAAGCAAAATGCTTCTCCAGTACATATCTGGAAAGATGCCATACCGCATTAACTGAAGAAATGGCAACCTGGAGATGTTGTAATAAGTAAGTGAAAAAACCAATTTGTAGAAAATTACTTATGTGATTGCAAATTTTTAAAAGTGTGTATCTATAACCACATAACTACACAAATATTTTAAGGTAGGAGTACATGTCACATGAAGGGAAACACCTCTGGAAAACGTGTACCAATCTATTTACATTGGATGTCTTGTATATTTGTGAGTTGGGGTGAGGGGATCATACAGATGGAAGGTGCAGAATGATTTCATTTTCTAAGTATACATTTTAGTGTTTAGCATTTTGCAATTAGGCAAATTTGTTGAGAGAAACACTTGAAAACATCTAATAGCTAATTCACAAGAAAAGTTCACATATACTTACCATGTTATGAAAATGTTCACATGATGCTGTTTAATTAGCAAATATAAACTTCAGCTTTAGATTTAACCGTTTGTGTGTGTGTGTGTGTGTGTGTGTGTGTGTGTTTCTGTCTTACACTTCCTTTGCCTCCAAATGTCAAGAGTTTTCTTCACTTCTCTAAGGGACTGAATTTTCTCTCTCAGGGCATGGAGATCCAGGAAGGGATCTGTGGGCAAAGAGTAGAAAATTCCAAAGAGTAGTGGAAAATTCCAGAGTGTTCTCATTAATGCACTGGAACCCAGGTGCCTCCCTCCTTCTTTATGCGTTGCAAAGCCTTCTGGTCTGAGACTTTCAGAACTATAGTTGTCTCTGACCACAGGGGGCATCTACCTATACTGACTATATTTTTTGGTAAAGGAAAAGGCATGATTTGTTTCATTCTACTCTCATTACGGTGACTCACCAAACTCTGCTATTTCCTTTTTAGTTTCCAGGTCTGGGGTGTGTGTGTGTGTGTGTGTGTGTGTGTGTGTGTGTGTGTGTGTGTTGTTTTTGGTTTTCTTTTTGTCTTTTTGGTGGGGGAGGGTAAGTTTGTTTGTTTGTTATTATGTCTCTGGAATGAGCAGGAGATTGTTATGCCCAACCCCCCAAAATGGGTCCGTGATTAAAGGAGCGAGACTGTTATAAAGCGAAGGTCAAGCAAAGCTTGACTTACTTCTGTAAATTCTTACTTACCTTCCATGCCAAGCATCAAGAATCAAACTGACCAGCCAGGGCTGCACCTCTTACAGAGGGCGACCTTTCTCTGTTTCACAGACTAGCTTTTAAGGTCAAAGGCCATGCATCCGGGCCTGGCCACGCACAGGTGGCCAATGAGATTGTAATACACACAGGAAACTCCACAGTCATGTTAGGTCACACATAAGTGACCAATTGAATTACAATTTACCCTATAGTAGACATTTGATCTAGCCTATCACCCTCGTTAGGATTGGCACCCAAAAGGCTCCCAAAGGGCGGGCCCATACCCCTTGGTAGCTAGGGAGACAGTAAGCAACCCCCCACTGATCAGCTGTCTCCACCTGGCCTGACCCACCCTTGTATCTGGGCTTTGTTACCTGGGGCTGGTTTCCGACTTGTTTTTAAGTCAGTCCCCTGGGGGGAAGGGGAGCAGGGACAGTTTAAGGGTTAAACAACAAGATTGCTGTTTAACCTTAATGGAAGCCTCTGGTTAAATTGGTCCTTACAGAGATAATGCCAGTCATGTGATTATTTTCAGAACATTCTGTTATTTTGCTCTAACTTAAAAAAAAAATTCCACATATTGCAGTAAGAATTTAGTTAGGCTACATATGCATGGGCATGTCACTGCCATTCCATGAAGCTCAGCTGTAGTCTCTGTTTCTCCAGGTAACATCTGAATAACTCCAAACAAGCTCTGGCACCTCATTAAGCCACAGCAAACTTGCAAAGCCGATATCAGAGTCCCTTCGTGAGGAATCCATGACAGAACAGATGCAATGTAGCAAATCCAGAGCCTGCCCTATAGCTGGCACTCAGAGTTCTCTGGGTTGGCTGAATGAGGGAACAAGATGTGTTGCAGTGGATACAGAGCCTGGCATACAGAGTTCCCTGTTTGTAGCTGCAGATACCTGGGTCCCACCCCTCTTGATTCTAGTTGGCCTTTTCTGCAGGGCTGATTCAGTTGGAAACAGTTCCCTGGTAGGCTGGTAACAAATTCAGGGGACAGTAATTATATGAAGTAAAGCCTCCTCTGGCAGCCAATGCTCTCTTCTCCATGCCTCTAAGGAAGGGACTTCCTGTAAGGACTCCTTCTTGTTTGTGTGACGCTGACCAAGTGGTTTGTGGCCTGCTCTCACCTTCCTCAGCAGCCGTCACTGATCATCTCCAAACATCCAGCTCCAGACCCCACGGATTCTCTTCACAAGCAACCTGGGAGGATATTGGTGACGGGCCACTGCCTTCAGTCCACACCATGGGTGAGTTGGTCAGCATGAGGCCTTGGTCTCAGGTTTCCAGAGGGTATGAGGGGTTCTGGGTCCCTTTCTCCACCCACCGGACACCCAGCCAACCCCCATTAAAAGGAAGTGTGGAGAGGGGCCAGGCTACCTGTTCTCCACTCTCGAGGAAATGGGCTGTTGGGTCCTGACATTCCCATCCTGGTTCCACATGGAAAACCTCCTCTTCTGTGGAAGTGGTCATGGCTGATGTGAATTCCACCCCACCCCCCCAACACACACTGGTTGAGGGGATAGACCTGACTTATATGATCCTCACGGGTCCAGAGTTTGGAGAGTGGGGAGGGTCTTCTAGGTTGGCTGAGTGGGAGGCAAAGGGGACGGGGGGTGGCTGTGGTGGTGGTGAAAACTAACATTCTTTGGATACATACTAGAGGTTGGGGAGGGGCATAGAACCCACCATTACCCCTGACTCTTACATCAACTATTCAGGGTAGATTATACTACCTCCATAGACATTTCTTGAGGTTTGCCTTATAGCCCAGCATATAACCAATTCTGGAATGTTCCATGTGTAGTGGTTATGTGCACTGTTCCATGCCAATTAAGCAAATTTATTAATTTACTTAACTCTCATTTTAAAATCTCCACCTAGTGGAATTGATATCTGCCATTTTATGTCACTCAAGGAGGTGTTTTCCCCCTGTAATTGTGAATTTATCCATTTCTCCTTTTACGGTCATGTTTGCTTTGCATGTTTTGGCTCTGTGTTAAGACACACACACAAGTTTAGAATTCTGTATTAATGGCTTCTTTTTGCATTGAAGCTTTCATCACAACAAAAGCTCCCTCTTTTCTCTAGTAATGTTTTTTTTTTTGTCCTTGAAAGAGTACCTTTCCCTTTAGTAATATGGGTATACGAGCTTTCAGTAGGTTAGTGGGTAAATGGTATACATTTTGCCAAGTTTTATTTTTATTTTCAAATTTTCTAAATCCTTAAATTTTGCATGTGTCTCCTTATGGAGCATTTGATGGAATTTTTTCTTTCTAATCTTTCTAATCTTCTAATACCTATCTTTCTATTTGGAATATCCAGTCTGAAACTTTTAATGTAAATATAGATATAAATTGGTTTCTGTATACCATATTAACTGCACATTTATTTCTGCCTGTGGTAAGGCCCTTTTCCTCTCCTGTCCTTGAAATGATTTAATATTTTCTTTTAGAAGGAGATAGGGGTGGGGAGGGGCAGGGGGCGAGGGAGAGAGAGAATGGCTTGATCTCACAACCCTGAGATCATGACCCGAGCTGAAATGAAGAGTCAAACCCTTGGGACACCTGTGTGGCAACTCTTGGATTCGCCTCAGGTCATGATCTTTAGGTCATGACCTCAGGATTGTGTGACGGAGCTCTGAGTTGGGCTTCTTGCTCAGCGTGGAGTCTGCTTGAGATTATCTCGCTCTCCCTTCCACTCTGCCCCCCCATCTCTTTCTCTCTCTCTCTAATAAATGGATAAATAAAATCTTTTAAAAAGTTGGACCCCTTAACTGATGAAGCCACCCAGGCACCCCTTTATATATATATAAATTGTTACATATATATGTATATATATATATATTGTTACCTCTTTTGGCTGGGCAGTTAAATATTCTTTAGCCATTCTTGTAGCATTTACGCTTAAGAATATAATGTATTTTTGGAATATTATGCAGCCATCAAATGAAATGAAATCTTGCCATTTATGAAAACATGGATGGAAGTAAAGGGTATCATGTTTAGTGAAATAAGTCAACTGGAGAAAGACAACTATTATATTATCTCCCTGATATGAGAAAGTGGAGATGCTCCATGGGGGGTTTGGGGGGGTAGGAAAAGAATAAATGAAACAGGATGGGATTGGGAGGGAGACAAAACATAAGTGACTCTTAATCTCACAAAACAAACTGAGGGTTGCTGGGGGGAGGGGGGTTAGGAGAGGGGGGTGGGGTTATGGACATTGGGGAGGGTATGTGCTATGGTGAGTGTTGTGAAGTGTGTAAACCTGGCGATTCACAGACCTGTACCCCTGGGGATAAAAATACATTATATGTTTATAAAAGAATTTTAAAAATGGAGAAAAAAAAACTTAAAAAAAAAAAGCCATTGGGACCTGAAGCCATCGAATTGTAAAGTTAAGACTTCAAAATCATCTTGTCTGGTGATTTTCAACGTTTTTTTTAAATTAAATTAATTTACTTGCTTTCAGAAAAACAGTATTCATTATTTTTGCACCACACCCAGTGCTCCATGCAATCCATGCTCTCTCTAATACCCACCACCTGGTACCCCAACCTCCCACCCCCCCGCCACTTCAAACCCCTCAGTTGTTTTTCAGAGTCCATAGTCTCTCATGATTCACCTCCCCTTCCAATTTACCCCAACTCCCTTCTCCTCTCTAATACCCCTTGTCCTCCATATTTGTTATGCTCCACAAATAAGTGAAACCATATGATAGTTGACTCTCTCTGCTTGACTTATTTCAGTCAGCATAATCTTTTCCAGTCCCAACCATGTTGCTACAAAAGTTGGGTATTCATCATTTCTGATGGAGGCATAATACTCCATAGTGTATATGGACCACATCTTCCTTACCCATTCGTCCGTTGAAGGGCATCTTGGTTCTTTCCACAGTTTGGCAACCGTGGCCATTGCTGTTATAAACATTGGGGTACAGATGGCCCTTCTTTTAACTACATCTGTATCTTTGGGGTAAATACCCGGGAGTGCAATTACAGGGTCATAGGGGAGTTCTATTTTTAATTTCTTGAGGAATCTCCACACTGTTCTCCAAAAAGGCTGCACCAACTTGCATTCCCACCAACAGTGGAAGAGGGTTCCCCTTTCTCCACATCCTCTCCAACACATGTTGTTTCCTGTTTTGTTAATTTTGGCCATTCTAACTGGTGTAAGGTGATATCTCTATGTGGTTTTAATTTGAATCTCCCTGATGGCTAGTGATGATGAACATTTTTTCATGTGTCTGATAGCCATTTGTACGTCTTCACTGGAGAAGTGTCTGTTCATATCTTCTGCCCATTTTTTGATATGTTTGCCTGTTTCGTGTGTGTTGAGTTTGAGGAGTTCATTATAGATCCTGGATATCAACTTTGATTATGCATTATAACAATCTTTGGAGTTAAAACACATACACCTGTGTCTCAAGTATTAAAAAAAAAAAAACCTATAATTATTTTTTTTCCTTTTCACGGTCTTATGTAAATTACTTCTTTAAAGCTCTTCAGACAGTGAAGGAACCTTGGAACACTTTGATTCCACTCACGCCCTCCCAGTGTTTTGCCATGAATTTGCCATGAATTGGTGTGTATATTTAAACCCCTAGAAGAAATTAGTGTCCTGGTGCTACATAGTCAATACTCATTTAGACTGGCCTACATATTCACAAATGCTACTGGTCTTTCTTTCCTGCATCTTGGTGCCTCAATCTGGGATCGTATTTCTTCTACCTGAAGAAGAACCTTTAATACTTCTTTTAGTTTGAGACTTCTGGTCACAAATTTCCCGAGTTGTGCTACATTAATGCCACTGTGAAATGCACATCTTTTCCTTAGGAATGTTTTTCCTTAAAGCATACTTTGTCTCCTATTAATGCTGTTATACTGACTTGATTATCCTGCTACTTTGTGCAAGTTCTCAAGCAAGATTGCTTCAAATGCCACTTCTCCACGTTGCCCTCTCCTTCATTCCAGGACTCAAATGAAGCATGTGTTAGATATGCTCTCTACATCTCCCTTAATTCTCTCCTTCTCTCTTTTGGTATTCTCCATATTGTGTCTCTCCTGGCTTTTCTGGATACTGTCATCGGATCTAACTTTCACTTCTCTAATTCTTTCTTCAGGCAGGAACTCACCTTTGACCCTTGAACCATAACACCAAACTTTCAGGGTGGATTTTGTTATCCCCCTAGGGCAGAGGAGGGAACTGTGAGTTAGAGATGACAGGCAACTTGTCCCAGGTCACCCAGCCTGAAAATGGCAGAGCAAGGGCTAATGTCACAGATTAAACCCTAGGCCCAAACCCTTTCTTCTGTGCTTGTGATCTTCTTGGCCGCAAGTGCTCCCCACCTCTCATCTTCCACAAAATGGAACCACAGAGAAGTTTGTCAACCTCTTTGGCACTGTGCTCTATTTGATTTTAGATGATAAAGTCAGTGATGTTTCTTCACAACCCATGATATTTCCCGAGAACCGTTTGTGGTATGGGGACCACTGATGTGTTGTTCTCAATTTCAGGACATAATGATGTGGGTAACCCCTTAAAAAGAAGAACAAGATGCTGGGGTATTTACCGAAGGAGATACAACAACTGGTCTGAACAAATTAGTTCTGGCATTCATCCTTCATCCCACCAGCAACAAGATGGAGATCCAGCAACAAATGGCGCTCACATGAGCACCCGAGTGAGATAGTAAGTGACCAGTCAGCATAGCTGAAATGTACCAGCCAGTGGAGTGCATAGGCCTGAGGTAGAATATGTCATTCTCTTCTCCAACTTAGAAGAGTGAAGAATGATAGAATCAGGTTAATGGTTGAGCAAACTTTATTGTACCCTGGTATCAGTGGGCAAATGTGTAATGGAAGACTTTCTGAGCACGTGTGGACTACTTCCTTCTCTCCACTTCCCCACAGCGCTCCCTATGCTGTTCCACCATGTCATCGGAGAGGCAATTCTCAGAAACAAGACCAAACCCAGACTAACATGGAGGGAGAGCAAAAGCCTCCAGAGAGAAGAATGGAGCAGGAGAAGCAGGATGAGACCACAGGGAAATGGTTCAAGATCATTGTGAGTATCCTGGCAAAGTGGACTGAATACATAGAAGAAGGTGAACAGAGGGAACTGTGTTGGACTCATGCAGAGATGCTAGGTACTTTTCTGGAGCAGAGGAGTGGGTAATTGGCATTTTTTACTACTAGCATTGTCACATTTTCGACATCACATATGTTAATATCCTAGTTAATACCCTAGATCAAGTAAGGGCAGACTCAGAAAAGCAGTATAAAGGGAACAGACTGACTACAGGGAGAATCAGGTAAGTTGACTAAGAGCAGAGGAAACTACAGAGCAGAGGAAACTACAGCCAAGGAGATGGAGCAACTCCACACTGGAAGGCTCAGTTTAGCTCTAGCTGAGTGTGGGAGGAGGTTGAGTCTCTGGCGTCCCTGCTGAAGAAGTAGGAGTCTCTGGGGTCCCTGTTGGAGTAGCAGGCTGAGGCATCCTGCCTTGAGCTAGGATCACTTGGGACTTTATAAAAGGAAGTATATGTTAAACATCTTAAGTTGATTATTTGAAGAAAGGTGTTTGAATGGAAAGAAAGGTTATTTAGGAAATCCATGTCTGGTACAAAAGTTTGCAATGATGGATAACATCTTATTATAAGAAATTATTCCATAGCCCCCCCCCCCGAAAAAGGTATGAAAGCAGGACATGGTTGGGTCTTATCTTAACCTTGGATTCCATTGTGTCAATCAATCTCTTCTCCCATCTTTTCTCCCATCTCTGGATCCTAGATTCCATTCGGCATCAAATATGATGAGAAGTGGCTGCTGGATCTGATTCAGGGACAATGCAGTGTCCCCTTCACCCCAGTTGAGGTAGGAGAAAACAGTGAAGCAGATGAGAAGAAACAGGGCAGATGAGTAGTGGCTGGGGTCTCATATTTTTTTTTTTCTCTTGCCATTATCCCTATAGTTTCACTATGAGAGAATGCAGGCCCAGTTTTTTGTTGAGGATGCCAGCGTTGCCTTTGCACTGAAGAATGTCAATGGCAAGATCTGGGATGAGGCTAATGAAAGGGTGAGTGTCAAGGGCGTGACTGGGGCTAGTTAGGGGCAAGAGGGCAGGAGAGGGGCAAGGTCTTGTGTCAGATTTCCTGGTACTTACCCAGCCCCTCTTGGGTTCCCTACAGATCTCTATCTTTATCTACCCCTCTGACACACCCCACTCTGTGCAGAAGGAGCTGAAGTCAGTAAAGGTGGAGCAGACAAAGGTAATGCTGACTCAAGACTAGTTGTGCACCCACATCCAGGCCCACATCTTCTTCAAATACCTATTGCACCCCATCTCCACCTCAAACACTCAGAGCCACTGAGCCCATCTCTAACTCTGCAGCTGACCATGAACAAATGATATGGAGGCTCCCAGCAATCTCTTAACATCCAGAGAGTCTGCTTTGCCCCTGGTATGTCTACATCAGTGATTCCAGGGCAAGCGAGGGCAGAGGAGCCTGTCTGGAAAGGAGACTTAGCGATGGTAACGTGGGGAGGGGCTGGTGCTGGAGCTGTACCAGCTGGGCCTTTCTCAGCCCTCTGATTCCCTCCTCTTGGCTTCTCGGAGACTTGATCACTCATGATATTGAAATGGTACCAAAGCCTAGACACAGCATGGCTGCCTCCCTGAAGACCCATGAGAAGAACATGCCTGAGATGAGGACTCAGAGCCAGTGCCGAGACTGGTGGTCAAAGTGGGAGAGATTAGGTAGAAGAGGCAGACTGGTCTCAGATATCCGCTGTGGGGGTCCTCACTCTAACTTTTTCCTCACCATAGCTTTTACCCTCGAACCTGAGAAACAAGACACCCTGCCAGCTGGATGGCCTGTCTGACACTGTGCAGAATGCCACTGACATTAAACACTTGAACCTCTCCAACAGTGAGGTGAGGTGTGGTACCCAGATCCTTCTCTGAAAGGAGGGTGGGAGTGCTCATGGGATGGTGACAAGGGTCAGGGAAGTGGATTTGTTGGAAAAGGGAAGGGCTGGGTGTGCAGGGTCATCCTGGCCATCTTTCTCTGCTCCATGTGCTTCCTCCCCATAATTATAGGTGATGTCTTTAGAGGAGCTGGACGAGGGCAAAAGTCTGCAGCCAGAAGAGATGAGTGCCGACAGAAGCACCCTGTGCACCGCCTTCCCTGATAAATCAACCAACATAAGGTCAGTTGTACACTATGTCACCCCGTGGGACTCTGAACTATGCCTGACGGTTCCTGTTTGGAGGAGGCAGCAGCTCTGTTCCTTTGTGTATGTGTGGGGTGGGGTGGGGGACCAGAGTCCCTATGCTCTCCTCTTTGTGTCCCTCACCTGTGCTTGGACATCTCCTTCCCTTCGTCTGACCTGCTCACCAGTTTGTCTGGTCTGAGGTCCCTTTGCAGGTTGTCTGAACCCAGCCTTCCCTAGAATGCCCTCCCCAAAGGATGATCCACGAAGCAGGGCTCCCCTTCCTCACTAGGACGAGGGTGACCACCTTGAACCACATGCTGTGACCTGGACTGACAAGGGTCCTCCCACCCAGGGCCTCATGCTGAGACAGGACTTCCTGCCTCCCTGCCAAGACAGGGCTTCCCTCCCTTGTTCTGAGAGGGACTCTCCTTTTTCTGAACCAAATGTGTCCCCCCTCCAATTCCAGGCTGGCTTGGTGGCTTTCCTGCCCCATGCTGAGGGCCGAGGTTCTGGGGGTCTGCCATCATGACATCCATTCCTCTGACTCAGGGCCAGGAGCTTGGCCCTCTGTAAGAGAAACCAGGGTTCCCTGATTCTGAGGGCCAGAAGTAGGTGACTGCCAGTGAAGAGAGGGCTTCCTGAGGCAGGAATGGAAGGCAGAGGGCAGAGGTGCTTGAGAGGGCAGAAGACAGGCCTCTCAGAGGCACTGCCCCCTCCCCTCCCTCCACAAGGCACATCATCCTGACTGGTCCTTCAGAGGAGCCCTGGGTAGCCCGATATGGTTCTGATCCTTCAGACAAAGAACCAACTGGGACAGGCACAGGTGCACTGGGGCCAACGGGAGGGAAGGCAGTAATCATAAGAGGGAACCACAGACCCTCAGCTCCTTGCTGACCTGGGGCTTGACCCTCTACTCCTTCTGGGGTAGTTCTCCTGCCCCCATGGCTGCCTCGTTCCCCAAGCCCAGCTCAGACTGAGCTCACGCAGGTGCCAGCATGCAGTGGGCCCCCAGGCCAACACCTACCGGTTTTCCATTCTTACCTTGGGTGCCAGGGCCAGCCAGGGCAGATGAGGGAAAGGACTGTAGTCAGGGAGCCATTTCCTCCTTCTCCTCTCTTCCTCCCTGACCCCCCCCCCACCACCAGGTTAGAGCTGCTTTTTTTTTTCCCCTTCCCTTTGCTTTGTTTTCTCTCCCCCCTTTATCTCTACTCCCCTATGTCTCTCTCATCTCTCCTTTCCTACCTTCACTCCCTCTTCTGTCTTCATCCCCCTCCCTCTCCCTCCCTGCCTCCTGGGTCTTGCCCCAGTCACCTCCCCGCCCCAGCATCCTGGGCCACCCCTGGGGGGTGTCATGGCCCTACAGAATGCTGGACCCCTAGTGAGGTAGCAGAGTCCTCGTCTCCCACCCCATTGCCTCTTCTCTCTGGAGCCTTTGGTGGGGACCGGAAGGAAGGAAGGGAGCAAGAAAGTGGAAGGCAGCCCTGAAGCCTGGGCTTCAACTGTTGCTTCTGGTGGCACTGGAGATGGGATTCAGGACAGTCTAGGTGGGATCCACCCAGTGGGAGGGGGAGGAAGGGGATGGAGCAGAGGAATGGAATCAGAGAGAGAGGGAAAAGAGAGTATGTGCTTCCCCACTAGGTCCATCTGCAAGGGAGGAGCCAAAGGCGCTGGAAGGCTGGGACACTGCAGTGTAGGTGGGACATACTGGGCTGTGTGTCAGGTGTAACTGTGCTTGCTCCCATGATGAGGGACTCCTGCAAAGTTTCACCGACTATTCTGTTTTGTCTGGATTTCTGCAGCTCCATCCTGGAATTGTTTCCCAAGTTATTACGCCTGGTAGGTGTATTTCTTGATTATTGACTTCTCTACTGGCACTGATGCTGCCCCAAACCAGCTCTGAAGCCATTTAGGTCTTGCAGAAGTTACAATCTTCATGACCCTTAAACATCATGGAGGTCCAGATCCACGTGGGAACCCAACAAGGGCTCTATATCTTCTTCAACCACGTTCTCCAGGGGCATCAGGAACCCCAAGACTGTGATCCCAAATGTAGTCTTGCCCATGTAATTTCCAGGGCCCTTTTGCACCTGGCCTCTGACCCTCACCCTCCCCGAGGCCCATGCTTTCCCTGACTGTCCAGCACTAACTCCTGGTCTGCACTGCCCACTCCCTCTTCCTTTCCCCAGGACAGCCAGGAGTCACCTTCACCAACCAGCGTTGGTATTGCAGCCCACAAGTGGTTACCAACCTGCAGGGTAAGGAGGGCAGATCAAGCAGGGTTTTGGGTAGTGCACAGCTGTGGTCCTGAGGACTGTTGTGATTTCAGGGAAGCTTCTTTGGATCTGATGCACTGAAGCGTCTAGTCCTGCAATTCCTGCAGCAGTGAGTACTCCTGGGAATCTGGGGAAGGGGATAGCTTGGACGGGGGAGGCCACCTAAGCTCAGGACTGCTGACTCGGTCTTGATATCTCATCTGGGGTCCAGACCACAGAGATAGACTGCTGTCATTACTCTCCCACAGTTACTACTTGATCTACGACTCCAGAGACCGTCAGGGTCTCCTTGGTGCCTACCACGAAGAGGCCTGCTTCTCCCTGGCCATTCCCTTCAGCCCCGAGGACCCAGGCCCGTGAGTAGCAAAGCTCAGTCTCTGTTCCTGGGCCCTGTGGCTCCCCAGCAGACACAGGGCAGCTCCTGGAATCACCCACACTGGCCACACCACCACCTCCTTTTCCTCTTTCTCTGCTAGAAGCAGCTTGTGTGAGTACTTCAAGGAAAGCAGGAATATGAAGAAGCTCAAGGACCCCTGTGCGTGTGTGATGGGGAAGACTGGGCAGGGAAAGGTGGTGTGCAGGGGTAATTACAGGGCCCAGGGTGTGGCAACCTCTGACTTTTGCTTGTTTCTCCTCCCCCCATAGCCCTGCGTGTTCAGCTGCTGAAGCATACAAAATGTGATGTCATGCGCTCCCTCTGTGTGCTGCCCAAAACTCAGCATGACCTCAGCTCCTTCGTGGTGGACATGTGGTTCCAGACGGTGAGCACCTCCTTCGTCCCAAGGGCAGACCCAGAAAGCCATGGGTGGGTAGGAAGTTTAGGTGACTTAGCACCTGGGCTCTTCCCTTTCAGGAGAGGATGCTCTGCTTCTCTGTCAACGGGGTGTTCAAGGAAGGTGCGTGTGTGCATAAACTCCTCCCCAGATGCTCCTCTGCTCTCTCCCCGCTGGCTGGGCTCCCTCTCAGAACTCTCCCAGCTTACCTGGTGCCTTCCTTTCTCTTCCTATTCCCGCTGTGTTCTCCCATCTCCACTCTGCCCTCAGATCATCCTGATCTGAATTAGGTCTATGCCTGCCTGCCCTACACCGCTGGGGCATTAGAGACACAGTCTGTGGAGTTGGACAGTTCTGACCCTAGATCCTTACTCTGTGACCTTGGGCTCCTAACCTATAAGTTTACTCAAATGTTAATGGAACTAATGATGTCCATCTCTTGAGCAGCTGTGAGAAATGCATCAAATGCACTTTTGAAGTGGTTTTCACTGGTCCCAGCACATGGTAGGGTCCCTGTCACTCGGAATAGATTGCCTTCCCCATTCAGAACACCCTGAGCTCCCCAGAGAACAACTGTCCCCTTCAGCATGAATGTCAAGTCAGACCGTGACTGGGGAGTGCTATGTGAGTATGTAAAGCATGTTGGAATGCTAAGGGGGTATTGTTTGTTGCTCGTTGTTAAAGTGGAAGGCATGTCTCAGGATTCTGTTCGTGCCTTCACTCGGACCTTCATTGCTACTCCTATCAGCAATTACAGGTGAGTGCTTTGTTGTGGGTGGAACACCCAGTTCAGTATGAGTTCTGGGGTATGTGAATGGGGAGGTACAGTCTTTGGGGTGTTCCGCAATTGTGAAAAGCCAACAGGTATAACCAAGGAATCGTGTCTCCTAGTGATTAAGAGCACCGGCTCTGGAATCAGATTATGGGTTCTTTCCCTGATCCCAACACTCACTAGCTTTGTGAGTTTTGTCAAGTCACATGATCTCTTTGTGACACAGTGACTTCCTCTGAAAAACGGACTGTCCACTCTTTGGCAGTGTAAATATGGGTGTAAATTTGCCTGTGGTTTGGGGATAAACCTATAAACGTAGTGAAATTGGTTAGACAGTCTCTCCAAAGGTTGGCTCTGTGAAGTGTGAAGGAAAAGTAGAGGTATCAGCCAAGGAACCTGGGTGGCAGGCACAGTAGGGGTATGGAAAGAACTTGCTTGCTGAGTGGCAGTGGAAGCAGGATCATTGTTGGGGCGTGGGGTTGACAATCTGTCCAATTTCTAAGGTCCCGCTTTTTTACCCTTCAGTCTATGTATCGTGAATGATGATCTGTTTGTGAGGGACGCCAGCCCCAAGGAGAACCAGAGCACATCCTCTGTCCCAGTGCCCACACCCTCCTGCAGCTCCTGGCCCACCCTTTGCCAGAAGCAGCAGGAAATGGGGCAGACTTTCTCCACCCAGTCTGGGATGAATCTCCAGTGGTCTCAGAAGTGAGTGCTGGGGGTGCATGGGGATAGGAGGGAGCTGGGAGGAACCAAGATTGAATCATGTCAACTTGCAGGTAATTTGTTTTGCTTATTTAGTTCACTCACTACTTATAAGATAGGCAGGTTTTTTTTTTTTAATTATTTGTACATTTACTTACTTACTTAGTTTTAGCTAGCCCACTTTTTTTTTTTTTTTTAACAATTGTTCATTACTTTCCTAAAAATCCATCGACCTGTACCTTTATTGGCAGACATTTTGGTCTCAGGAGTTTTTCCCAGTACGCACTGTGCCACAGGGCTCATTCCATTGCCTAAGTTGTGATAAATGTGGTGGTGTGCTCCTTTTGCATAGACTGGGACATGGTACTGTGCAGTCAGATTGTCTCTGGCTTTAGTTTTAATGGATGTCACCTGTGCTTTCTCCACACTAGGTAACTTCATGACAGCCACTGGGACTACATTGGTTCTCACACAGCGCAAGGTGAGGTTCAGGAATTCAGGCCAAATGAACCAAAACTGGGTGGCCTGGGGAGGAGACTCAGGGTTCCTGGCTCTGCTGATCTCCCAACTCCCTCTCCTCACTTCCTCCAGGCCAAGCACATGATCCCAGAGGAGACCCTCACCCAGACTCCTCCAGGATCCTGAGAACACAGCCCTGACAAGAAACTGTTTTTGTAGTCATCTTCATCTTCATCATCTTTGTTATCTTTTTTCTCTAGCCTGAGTTAATCTCTGACTGAGCGGGAGGTTTGCTGGGAGCTGGGAAGCCAACGTTTAACTGACGCTAATCTGCTCAAAGACCAACTGTGTAGTTTCCCACTCAGGATCCCTGATTCTCTTCTTAATAAATAGTGGCATTGCATGTTATGTTGAATCTCTGAAAAATCCATCCAGCGCCTGTATTTTGATCACTGGTCTATAGAGAAAGAAAAGGAGACGCAAAGAGGGTCAGTGACTCTTGGAGAATAGTAGGGTAGAGACTCAAATGCTTAGACTTCTCTTTAAAGCCCAGGCTGTGTGTGTGCCCCATGGCTGTGTGGCTACCAGGGTGGGGGATGTTCTCTTATTCTATTATAAATGGGGATAGTGTTCTGTGCCCCTAGTGCATTAGTCAAATGTTTTTAGGCAGAGAACAATAGAACTGTTTTTTTCAGAACTGTTTTTTCTGAAAATAAATAAATTGAAAAAATTAAAAAGAAAAAGAATAGTGTTACATTCTTTTTTTAATTTATTTTTTATTTTCAGCATAACAGTATTCATTATTTTTGCACCACAGCCAGTGCTCCATGCAATCCGTGCCCTCTATAATACCCACCACCTTGTACCCCGACCTCCCACCCCCTACCCCTTCAAAACCCTCAGATTGTTTTTCAGTGTCCATAGTCTCTCATAGTGTTACATTCTTAGCCATATATATCTATTGAAAAGAAACCTATTTGAAGAAAGGCAGCATTAAAAAGCATATGAAAATCTTAGGATAAAAAATTATCCTCATGTATAACTGATATAAATATCCTTGGTATATAAAAGCGAAATCAGTAGAGTGATCAGATAACTGAGATCAGCCTGAAATTCTTATTAAATGAAGTAGTAATGCCCAGAAAGTCTATGAAAGTCTATCCAAACATAATAATAATAAAGACACATTTACAAACACTGCGATAAGATACTAAATGAGAAAAGAAAGCTAAAGACTTTAGTTTCCAGGAAAATACATTGTGTGTGTATGTGTGTGCACGTGCACGTGTGCATGTGCGTGTGTGTGTATGTGTGTCTGTATTGCTATACTGTATATGATATGTAGAAAACTCATTAATTATAAAAGTACATTGTGTCAGGTAAAAAATATTTGGAAAAGACATAACCTCTTAGAGGGAAGATTTTTTTTTCTTTAGGTCAGAGATCTCCCCTTTGGTGTGTAAGGTATCTGTTGTGGCCTGGAGGAAATGGGGAATTATTGATATGAGGAAGGTCCCTGAGAGTCAGTTCTGGGAGGTGTTCACAAGTAGACCCTCCCTTGAGGCCTAGGAGCATAGTGGAAGGAAGGGGTTCAAATGTAGGCACAGACCTTGTGTGCCTTCATGAGCAGATAAGTAAACAGCCCTTCAGACCTGCACCTCCTGGGTAGCCTCTAGGTTGCTGCTGTCGATTGTTGAGAACTAGAAATGCTCCCCTAACTACTTCCATGTCTATTGCAATTCTTATTCTCCATCCTGTTTATAAAACACATGACTACTCAGTCAAAATCGGACAGGTCTGAGGCCACAGGAAACTAACAGGTCCCCAGCCTGGTGTCTGCTGGGACACCTGCCAGCTGCTTAGGACACCTGCTGGATGGGAACCTGCCATCTTAGCTCTGATGTTTTTTTGCCTTACAAGGGTCCTGCTCAGATGTTTATCTTCTAGGCACCCAATGAAGCTTTGGGTTAAGGATCAAGATCATAACCCACTTCCTTTTGTTCCATGTGCTCTTGTGACCCCAGTTTTTTAAACTATTTTTGTCATCCATTCTCTCTATGTCAGCAGAAAGACTGCCTTCCCACGTCATCACTGGGTGTTCTGTAAGCCAAAGCTTAATTTTATATGTAATGGGGACCTAATGAAGATTTATGAATGGGTATAGAGACAAAAATCTTCCTTTTGAATGCCAGTGACACATAGATGTTAACAATATAAACATTATAAATGTGCATATGTATTCATATATATTTCCATACTTAATCTTCCCAAGTTAATAACTACCCTTTTAAAAAAATTACTAAAATAGAAATTACTGTAGTAATTTTAACAATGAGGGTGTTATGCTCAAATTGTTTTGAAAACACACTTGATTTGGAAAATGCACATCTGTCCCAATTCTATTGAGTTTATCTGAGAGAAACACTAGACAAAAGAGGATAATTAGACCCAACTGAACCAAGCCACAAACTTCAAATATCTACCAGCTCCCTCAGTTCACAGGAAGTGTTATCAGCCACACTCATCCACATTTGATGTTAGAATTTTCTGTCTGATGCCGTTAGCTTTCTTCCTACCACTTGATATCTTTACTATGTATGTTCCGATCAATGGACATGGTATGTCTCATCATGTATTTAGGTCTCATCATTATTTTGTTGTTTTTAGCACACAAGTCCTATAAAGGTTTTAAGAAATGCAAATGATGTTGTGCTTTTAGGTTCAAATTAGAATGTCTATGTGTTCATTGTTACTTTATAGTAACTTTATACTCCACTTATCTTGTATCCTATTACCTTCTTGAACTCACTAGTTTTAGGAGGGGTATGTGTGTGTGTGTGTGTGTGTGTGTGTGTGTGTGTGTGTGTGCTTTCCTTGGATTTTCTATAAAGACAACTAAATCATCTGCAAACAAAGAGATATTTTTTCTTCCTCTCAAATCTGTATGCCTTTTATTTCCTTCCTTCCTTCCTTCCTTCCTTCCTTCCTTCCTCTTTTGCCTATTTCCCCTGCTGGAACTTCCATACTATGTTCAATAAAAGTAGTGAGAGTGTACATTTTTCCTTTTTTCCCAGCTATTCTTAGGTAAGAAACCATTCAGTCTAGCATCATTAAATATAATTTTGTTGTAGGTTTTTTTTATAGATGCTATTTGTTAAGTTGAAGAAGTTTGTCTTTATTTCACAAAGAGAAACTCTCTTAGAGCTAATAAGTGAATTTAGCAATGTTTCAGGATACAGTATCAAAATACAAAAAAAATGAATTTCTAAACATTGCCACAGAACAGTCTGAAAATGAAACTAGGAAGACAATTTCAACTACAGTATCATCAAAGAGAATAAAACACATAAATAAATTTAATGGGGAAAACGCAAAACATATATTCTGAAAACCACAAAGCATCATTGAAAGAAATCAATCAAGACTTACTCAAGTGGAAAGATGGAGGAGGAGACAAGATGGCGGAAGAATAGGGGACCTTGTTTCATCTGGTCCCTTGAAT
Source organism: Mustela erminea (assembly GCF_009829155.1). Taxonomy (NCBI): domain Eukaryota; kingdom Metazoa; phylum Chordata; class Mammalia; order Carnivora; family Mustelidae; genus Mustela; species Mustela erminea. The sequence continues at coordinate 84,660,517 of NC_045635.1, read as the reverse complement.
TTAGCTAGATAACTATCAAATCATTCTGAACACCCATTAATTCAACCTGTGGTGTAAGAAAAAAAAAACAATCTGGAGCTCTACAAGTAGAAAAGCAACCACTTTCTGCAAGAAAGGGGGTGCAGAGAAGTGAATCTGAGGGGATATATTGGAGGATAGGGAGCCTCAGTAAGCTGGCTACCAGAAAGTGATATAGCCCAAGATGGCAAAATCAGAACCCTTAGAAATCTGCTCCAGTGAGAAACATTCCTGACTGAGAGGAGCTGGGGTGGTGAAAGGGGGCAAATTTCTAGAGGCAAATTTCCCTGGAGTCACAGAAACAACCAGGGTGCCTGAGCCAGTAGAGTTCCGAAGCATTGGAGCAGGGAAACTGGTTAGGGTCAGCGAGCCTGGAAGGGGACTCTCAGCTGGGTTTGTCATAAAGTGTGAGCTGAGCCTTGATCGGGTGACTGCTCTCTGTGTGGGGACCATGCAAATGACAGGAACTCAGGGCCCCTCCACCTTCCCTTGGGATGGGCAGAGTGTGTGCATGCAGACCCTAGGGACAGCTCTCAGTGCCTGAACCCTACAATAAGCAGTAACACAGCGGCCCTCCGCCTCCCTACACCAGGGCTGAGCAGGTGCGTGTGTGGTAGGGCAACAGCTCTCAGGGTGGGAACCCTGTAGAGGACAGTAGTGGGTAACCCTCTGCTTACCCCCTGGAGGGATGGAGTGCGCACAGGAATTGGAGACAGCTTTCTGTGCCAGGACCCTACAACATGCAGAACCTTCTGCCTTCCCCCTCAGGAGGATCAGTGTGGATGCACACTGTAGAAGTCTGCAGAGTTTGGCACACACAAAAGTGAAGACCATTTATCCCTGAGGGTTTACTGAAGAGAGGGGATCATGATCTTTGGACTCTGGAGCTGGAGATCAGGTGCCACCATTTTTATTTTGATCCTCTAAAGAAGCCTGGAGAGCCTTCCGGAACAAAAGCCACACAGGGGACCAGCTTACACTGAGCCCGCCCTCCTGCCAAGGGGCAGAGCAACTCCGCCCAAGACAAGACACCTGAGAAACAGCATGGCAGGCCTCTCCCCCAGAAGACCAACTGGAAGAATCAGTACACAACAAATTTAGACCACACAAGACTGTAAAACTCCAGTGTTAGGGGAAAATGGTATATATAATTCAAGGTTTTTTCCTCCTGATTCATTTACCTTTCAGTTTAAAATTCTCCATTTTTTTTCTTCTTTCCCTTTTCAACTAGTTTCGTACTTTATCAGTCCTTCTTTTTAAGTCTCTTTTCTTAACTTTTGTTTTTTCATTTAAATTTTATAGATATATTTTTCAGTTTTGGCTTCCTTTCCCTCTACTCAATTTTATTTTTGTATATATGTAAGTTTTGTTTTCTTTACAATTTTGGTATTTAGTGTCTTCTAACACAGAGACCAAGATACACCCAGGACCAGCTAGATCACCAGGTTTTGTCCATCTTGTGAGATTATATCCCCCACCCCACCTCCTTTTCTTCATCATCCTTTGCTTTTGTTTTTCGTTTTCTGGTGTCTGACCTCTTTGAATTTGTCTAGTGTGTATTTTGCTTGGGTTGTGGTTGATATTTTTGATCCTGCTCATTCATTCATCCATTCTTCTCTGGGAAAAATGACTAGAAGGAGGAATTCACAACAAAAGAAAGAACCAGAGGTAATACTCTCTGATACATATCTTATCAATATGGATATAAGTAAAATGCCAGAGCTGGAATTCAGGATAACAATTATTATATAATTGGACTTGAAAAAAAGCATAAAAGACACTAGAGAATCTCTTAGGGCAGAAATGAGATCTAATCAGGCCAAAATTATAAGTGCTCTAAATGAGATGCCATCCAAATTGGATGCTCTAACAGTTGGTGTAAATGAGGCAGAAGAGAGACAGTGTCATAGAAGTCATGTTGATGGAAAGGAAGGAAGCTGAGGTGGAGAGAAAAACAACTACTAGGACATGAGGAGAGGCCTCAAGAAACTGGTGATGTTATAAAATGTACCAACATCAGAATTATTGGGGTGTCTGAGGATGGAGAGAGAGTGAGAGAGAGGGCCATAAGGTGTATTTGAGCAAATCATTGCTGAGAACTTCCTTAATCTGGGGTATAAATCAAGCATTCATATCCAAGAGGTAGAGAGGACATCTTCCAAAATCAATGAAAATAGGTCAACACCCTGACATATAATAGTGGAGCTTGCAAATTTCAGAGACAAAAAGAAAATCCTGAAAGTAGTTCAAGACAAGAGGTTCCTAACCTACAGGGTTAGGAACATTAGACTTACATAAGACCTATCCACAGAGACCTGGTGGGCCGGAAACGGCTGGCATAATATATCCAGGGATCTAGACAAGAAATCCACATAGCCAAGAATACTTTATCCAGCAAGACTGTCATTGGGAATGAAAGGAGAGATAAAGAGTTTCCAGGACAAACAGGAACGGGAAGAATATGTGTCCACCAGGCCAGCCCTGCAAGAATTATTAAGGGGAATCCTGTAAGCAAAGAGAGAGAGAGCCCAAGAGTAACATAAGCCAGAAAGAAACAGAGACAATCTACAGAAACAGGGGCATTACAGGCAATACAGTGGCACTAAATTCATACCTTTCAATAGTTACTCTGAATGTAGATGGTCTAATTGCTCCAATCAAAGGACACATGACATCGGATGGGGGAAAAAAAAAAAAAAAGAAAGCAAGTCCCATCCATATACTGTCTACAGGAGACTCAGACACCTCCACACTGAAAATGAGGGGGTGGGGAATGATTTATCATGCTAACAGACCTCAAAATAAAGCTGGGGTAGCAATCCTTATACCAGACTAATTCAATTTTAAAACAAAGACTGTCGTAAGGGATGAAGAGGGACACCATATCATACTTAAAGGGTCTATTCAAAAAGAAGATCTAACAATTATAAATATTTATGCTGCTAACTATGGAGCAGCCAATTATATCAACCAATTAATAGCAAAATTAAAGAAGCACATAGATAATAACACCTTAATAGTACGGGACTTTAACACTGCCCTCAAAGCAATGAACACATCATCTAAGCAGAAAATCAGCAAGGAAACTAGAGCTTTGAATGACACATTGGACCAGATGGACTTCAGAGATATACAGAGAGCATTCCATCCTAAAGCAAAAGAATAAACATTCTTCCGGAGTGCACATGGAACTTTCTCCAGAACAGATCAAGTACTGGGTCACAAATAAGGTCTCAACTGATATCACAAGATTGGGATTATTGCCTGGATATTTTCAGATCACAATGCTTTGAAACTTGAACTCAATCACAAGAGGAAATTTGGAAGGAGCTCAGACATTTGGAGGTTAAAGTGCATCCTGCTAAGAAATGAATGGGTCAACCAGGAAATTAAAGAAGAACTAAAAAAAAAAAAAAAAAGTCATGCAAACTAGTGAGAATGAAAACACATTGGTCCAAAACCTTTGGGATACTCCAAAGGTGGTCCAAAGAGTGATGTACGTAGCCATCCAGGCCTCTCTCAAAAAATTAGAAAAATCCCAGATACACAAGATAACTATACACCTAAAGGAGTTAGAGAAAGAACAGCAAATAAAACCTAAACCGAGCAGGAGAAGAGGGATAATAAAGATTAGAGCAGAAATCAATGAAATAGAAACCAGAAGAACAATAGAACAGGTCAAGGAAACTAGAAGCTGATTCTTTGAAAGAATTAATAAGATTGATAAACCCCTAGTCACACTTATTGAAAAGAAAAGAGAAAGGATCCAAATTAATAAAACCATGAATGAAAGGGGAGAGATCGTGACCAACACCAAGGAAATACAAAGAATTTCAAGAACATGGTATGAGCAACTATATGCCGAGAGATTAGGCAATCTGAAAGAAATGGATGCATTCCCAGAGATGGACAAACTACCAAAGCGGAAACAGGAAGAAACAGAAGACCTGAACAGACCATAACTAGCAAGTAAATTGAAGCATTAATCAAAAACCTCCCCCAAAACCAGAGTCCAGGGCCAGATGGCTTCCCAGGGAAATTCTACCAAACATTTAAGGGAGAAATAATACCTATTCTACTGAAGCTGTTTCAAAAAATAGAAATGGAAAGGAAAACTTCCAAACTCGCTCTAGGAGGCCAGCCTTATCTTGTTCCCACAACCAGACAAAGGCCTATATCCCAGATGAACATGGATGCCAAAACACCCACCAAGATACTAGCCAATAGTATCCAACAAGTACATTAAAAGGACAATTCACCAGGACCAAGTGGGATTTATTCCTAGACTGCAAGAGTAGTTCAGCATTCACAAATCAATCAACGTGATACATCCCATTAATAAAAGGAAGGACAAGAATCATATGATCCCCTCACTTGATGCAGAAAAAGGATTTGACAAAATACAACATCCTTTCTTGATCAAAACTCTCCACACTGTAGGGATAGAGGGAACACACCTCAGTACTGTAAAAGCCATCTACCAAAAGCCCACAGTGAACATCACTCTCAAAGGGGGAAAAACTGAGAGCTTTTCCCCCTAAGTTCCAGAACATGATAGGGATGCCAACTCTCACCACTGTTGTTCAACATAGTACTAGAAGTCCTAGCCTCAGCAATCAGACAACAAAAAGAAATAAAAGGCATGCAAATTGGCAAAGAAGAAGTCAAACTCTCACTCTTCATAGATGTCATGGTACTTTATGTGGAAAACCCAAAAGACTCCCCCCCCCCAAAATTGCTAGAACTCATACAACAATTCAGCAACATGGCAGGATACAAAATCCATGCACTGTTGCATTTCTAAACACTAACAATGAGACTGAAGAGAGAGAAATTAAGGAATCAATGCCATTTACAATTGCAGCAAAAGCTGTAAGATACATAGGAGTAAACCTAACCAGCAGAGAGATGAAAGATCAGTACTCTAAAAACTACAGAACACTTATGAAAGAAATTAAGGAAGAAACAGAGAGATGGAAAAACATCCCATGCTCTTGGATTGGAAGACTAAATATTTTAAAAATGTCTGTGCTACCCAGAGAAATCTACACATTCAATGCAATTCCTATCAAATTACCATCGACATTTTTCACAGGGCTGGAACAAACAATCCAAAAATTTGTATGGAGCCAGAAACGATGCCACAGAGTCAGAGGGACATTGAGAAAGAAAGCCAATGCTGGCAGCATCACCATTCCTGACTTTAAACTATATTACAAAACTGTGATCATCAAGATGGCATGGTACTGGTACAAAAACAGAGACATGGATCAATGCAACAACAACAACAAAAAAGAGAATCCAGAAATGGACCCTCAACTCTATGGTCAACTGAGCTTTGACAAAGCAAGAAAGAATATCCAATGGAAAAGAACAGTCTCTTGGATAAATGGTCCTGGAAAAATTGGACAGCCACATGTGGAAGATTGAAACTGGACCATTCTCTTACACCATACACAAAGATAAACTCAAAACGGATGAAAGACCTCAATGTGAGACAGGAATCCATCAAAATCTTAGAGGAGAACCCAGGCAGCAACCTCTTCAGCTTCAGCCACAGTGCCTGCTTGCAAGACATGTCTCCAAAGGCAGAGGAAGCAAAAGCAAAAAAGAACTATTGAGACTTCATCAAGATAAAAAGCTTCTGGACAGCAAAGGAAGCAGTCAACAAGACTAAAAGGCAACCTATGGAGTGGGAGAATGTATTTTTAAATGACATATCAGATAAAGAGCTAGTATGCAAAGTCTATAAAGAACTTATCAAACTCAATGTCCCAAAGAACAAATAATCCAGTCAAGAAATGGGCAGAAGACAGGAACACACATTTGTCCAAAGAACACATACAAATGGCTAGACACCTGGAAAAAAATGTTCAACATTACTTGGCATCAAGGAAATACAAATCAAAACCACAGTGAGATACCACCTTACATCAGTCAGAATGGCTAAAATTACCAAGACAGGAAAAACAAATGTCAGTGAGAATGTGGAGAAAGGGGAACCCTATTACACTGTTGGTGGGAATGCAAGCTGGCCCAGCCATTCTGGAAAACAGTATGGAGGTACCTCCAAAAATTAAAAATAGAGCTACCCTATGACCCAGCAATTGCCCTACTAGGTATATACTCCAACGATTCAGCTGTAGTGAAATGAAGGCGTAGCTGCACCCCAGTGTTCATAGCAGCAATGTCCACAATAGCCAAACTCTGGAAGGAGCCAAGATGTCCTTCAGTGGATGAATGGATAAGGGAGATGTTATTTTACACACACACACACACACACACACAGGAACATTATTCAGCCATCAGAAAAGATGAATACTTACCATTTACATTGACATGGATGGAACTGGAGGGTATTATGCTAAGTGAAATAAGTCAATCAGAGAAAGACAGCTATTATGTGGTTTCACGCATATGTGGAATATAAGAAACAATGCAGAGGACTTATAAGGGAAGGGAAGGAAAACTGAATGGGAAGAAATAAAAGAGGGAGACAAACTAGGAGAGATTCTTAACTATGGGAAACAAACTGAGGGTTGCTGAGGGGGAGGTTGGTGTGGGATGGGGTAACTGGGTGATGGGCATTAAGGAGGGCGTGTGATGTGATGAGCACTGGATGTTATATGCAACTCATGAATTCTTGAACACCGCATCTGAAAATATTGATGTCCTTTGTGTTGGCTAATTGAATATAAATAAGAAAAATTAAATGGGAAGACATCTGTGTTCATGGAGTACTTAATATTGTTAACATAGCAATACTATTCAAATGTATACACAGATAGTATCAGCATTATTATCACCATGATACCAGCAGCAACCCCATTAAAATCCAAGCTACTTTTATGCATAAACGAAAAGGTGATTTTAAAAAATTAATTTGGAAATGCAAGGGGCCCAGAATAGCCAAATCAATCTAGAGAAAGCAAAACAAAATTGAATAACTCACATTTTCCAATTTCAAAAATTACTACAAAGTTAAGGGTATTGGCATAATGCCAGATATATAGGCCAATTGAATATAATTCCAACTCCAGAGATAAACTGCATATTTTTATATTATCTTACTTTCATATACTTACTTTTATATTATCTTACTTTTGCATGTTTTTTGTTTATTTATTTTTAATTTTCATTCCAGCATAGTTAACATACAGTGTTGTTTTCATTTTAGGCATATATCAACAATTCCATACATTTGTGCTCACCAAGATAAGGGTACTTTTAATTCCCATCACCTATTTCACCAATTCCCCCACCCACCTTCCTTCTGATAACCATCTGTTTGTTCTCTATAGTTAAGAGTTCCTTTTTGCATTTGTCTCTTTTTCCCCCCTTTGTTCCTTTGTTTTCTCTCTTTAATTCTGCATGTGAGTTAAGTCATCTGGTATCTGTCTTACTCTGACAGATTTATTTCACTAAGTATTACACCTTCAAGCTCCATCCATGTTGTTGCAAATGATAAGATTTTGTTCTTTTTGTTCTTTTTTAATGGTTGATTTTATATATTTTATATATATAAAAATGTATATATATTTTTCATATGTATATTATATATGTATTATATATATATTATATATATATTATGGAAGTAGCCCCAGAGTCCATGGATAAATAAATGGATTAAAAAGATTAAAAAGATATAGATAACTATATATCGATAGGTCTATAGATATAGATATCTATCTATAGATCTATATCTATATAGATCTATATATCTATATCTTTTTAATCTTTTTAATCCATTCATTTATCCATGAACTCTGGATATCTATAGATATAGATATATCGATATATAGATATCTATATATCTTTTTAATCCATTCATTTATCCATGAACTCTGGGGCTATTTCCGTAATTTGGCCACTATAAATAATGCTGCAATAAAAATAGGAATGCATGTATCCCTTTGAATTAGTGTTTTTTTTTAAATTTATTTTTTATTTTCAGCATAACAGTATTCATTATTTTTGCACCACACCCAGTGCTCCATGCAAAAACGAAAAGGTGATTTAAAAAAATATAATACCCACCACCTGGTACCCCGACCTCCCACCCCCCACCCCTTCAAAACCCTCAGATTGTTTTTCAGAGTCCATAGTCTCTCATGGTTCACCTCCCCTTCCAATTTCCCCCAACTCCCTTCTCCTCTCCATCTCCCCATGTCCTCCATGCTATTTGTTATGCTCCACAAATAAGTGAAACCATATGATAATTGACTCTCGCTGCTTGACTTATTTCACTCAGCACAATCTCTTCCAGTCCCGTCCATGTTGCTACAAAAGTTGGGTATTCGTCCTTTCTGATGGAGGCATAATACTCCATAGTGTATATGGACCACATCTTCCTTATCCATTCGTCCGTTGAAGGGGCATCTTGGTTCTTTCCACAGTTTGGCGACCGTGGCCCTTGCTGCTATAAACATTGGGGTACAGATGGCCCTTCTTTTCACTACGTCTGTATCTTTGGGGTAAATACCCAGTAGTGCAATGGCAGGGTCATAGGGAAGTTCTATTTTTAATTTCTTGAGGAATCTCCATACTGTTCTCCAAAGAGGCTGCACCAACTTGCATTCCCACCAACAGTGGAAGAGGGTTCCCCTTTCTCCACATCCCCTCCAACACATGTTGTTTCCTGTCTTGCTAATTTTGGCCATCCTAACTGGTGTAAGGTGATATCTCAAAGCAGTTTTAATTTGAATCAGCTAGGACAAAGAAGATCCTTAAGTACAGAGGAAAGCCCATCAGAATAACATCAGATCTGTCCACAGAGACATGGCAAGCCAGAAAGGGCTGGCAAGATATATTCAGGGCACTGAATGAGAAGAACATGCAGCCAAGACTACTTTATCCAGCAAGACTGACATTCAAAATGGATGGAGAGATAAAGAGTTTCCAAGACTGGCAAGGCTTAAAAGACTAAGCAACCACCAAGTCGATACTGCGGGAAATATTAACGGGGCTTCTTTAAAGGAGGATAAAGCCCAAGAATAGCATTGAACAGAAATATAGAGACAATCTACAGAAAGAAAGACTTCAAAGGTAACACAATGTCAGTAAAAATGTATCTATCAATAATCACCCTCAATGTGAATGGCCTAAATGCGCCCGTAAAATGGCACAGGGTTGCAGACTGGATAAAACGACAGGACCCACCCATATGTTGTCTATAAGAGACCCATTTTGACCCTAAAGATACACCCAGACTGAAAGTGAAGGGATGGAGAAGCATCTTTCATGCCAATGGGCCTCAAAAGAAGGCCGGGGTAGCGATTCTCATATCAGATAAATTAGATTTTAAACTAAAGACTGTAGTCAGAGATACAGAAGGACACTACATCATTCTTAAAGGGACTAGCCACCAAGATGATCTAACAATTGTAAATATCTATGCCCCCAATATGGGAGCAGCCAACTACCTAAGAAAACTGTTAATCAAGATAAAGAGTCATATTGATATGAATACACTAATCGTTGGAGATCTTAACACGCCTCTCTCAGAAATAGAGACAGATCATCGAAGCAGAAAATCAATAAAGAAACAAGAGCATTGAATGACACATTGGACCAGATGGACCTCATAGATATATACAGAACATTCCACCCTAAAACAACAGAATACTCATTCTTCTCAAGTGCACATGGAACCTTCTCCAGAATACACCACATACTGGGTCACAAATCAGGACTCAACCAATACCAAAAGACTGAGATTATTCCCTGCACATTCTCAGATCACAACACTTTGAAACTGGAGCTCAATCACAAGGAAAAGTTCCGAAGGAACTCAAACACCTGGAAGCTAAAGACCACCTTGCTTAAGAATGTTTGGATCAACCAGGAGATCAAAGAACTGAAACAATTCATGGAAACCAATGACAATGAAGACCCTTTGATCCAAAACCTATGGGATACAGCAAAGGTGGTCCTAAGGGGGAAATACATAGCCATCCAAGCCTCCCTCAAAAAACAAATTGAAAAATCCAGAACACAGCAGCTGTCTCTACACCTTAAAGAACTGGAGAATCAACAGCAAATCAAACCAACTCCACACATAAGAAGGGAAATAATCAAGATTAGAGCTGATATCGATTAGGTAGAAACCAGAGATACAGTAGAATGTATCAATGAAACTAGAAGCTGGTTTTTTGAATTAGTGTTTTTGTATTCTTTGTGTTAATACCCAGTAGTGCGGTTGCTGAATTGTAGGGTAGTTCTAATTCTATTTGAGGAAACTCCGTATTGTTTTTTTAAGAGTGGCTTCTCCAGTTTGCATCCCCACCAGCTGTGCAAGAGGATTCCCTTTCCTCCACATCCTCACCAACATTTGTCATTTCTTGTGGTTTTTTTTTTATTATTTTAATCATTCTGACAGGTTTCAGGTGATATCTCATTGTAGTTTTGATTTGCATTTCCCTGATGATATGTGATGATGAGCATCTCTTCATGTGTCTGTTAGCCATTTCTATATCTTCTTTGGAGAAATGTCTGTTCATGTCTCTGCCCATTTTTAACTAGTTTTGGTGTTGAGTTGTATAAGTTCTTTATATATTTTGGATACCAAGCCTTTATCAGATATGTCATTTGCAAATATCTTCTCTCATTCAGTAGCCTGTCTTTCAGTTTTGTTGGTTGTTTCCTATGCTGTTCAGAAGATTTTTATTTTGATGTAGTCCCAATAGTCAATTTTGCTTTTGTTTCCCTTGCTTCAGGAGACCTAGCTAAGAATGATGTTGTTATGGCCAATGTCAGAGAAATTATTGCCTGTGCTCCCTTCTAGAGATTTTATGGTTCCAGTCTCACATTTACATCCTTAATCCATGTTGAATTTATTTCTGTGTATGGTGTAAGAAAGTGCTCCAATTTTCCCCAACACCATCTGTTGAAGAGACGGTCTTTTTTCCACTGGATATTCTGTCTTCCTTTGCCAAAGATTGATTGACCGTATAATGGTGGGTTTATTTCTGGACTTTCTATTGTGTTCTATTGATCTATGCATCTGTATTTGTGCCAGTACCATGCTCTATTGAGTGCCACAACAAATTAATATAACCTGAAGTCTGGAATTGTGATAACCCCAGTTTTTTTTTTTTTTTCTTTGTCAAGATTGCTTTTGCTATTAAGGGTCTTTTGTGATTCCACACAAATTCCAGGATTGTTTATTCAATTTCTGTGAAAAATGTTGTTGGTATTTTTTTTATTGTGTTATGTTAGTCACCATAAAATACATCATTAGTTTTTGATGCAGTGTTCCAAGATTCATTGTTTATGTACAACACCAATTGCTCCATGCAATACGTGCCCTCCTTAATACCCACCACCAGGCTCACCCATTCCCCCACCCCCCCCTTTAAAACCCTCAGTTTTTTTTCTCTGAGTCCTAATGTCCTCCATGTTATTTGTTATGCTCCACAAGTAAGTGAAACCATATGATAATTGACTTTCTCTCTTGACTTATTTCACTCAGCATAATCTCCTCCAGTCCCATCCATGTTGCTACAAAAGTTGGGTATTCAACCTTTCTGATGGCTGAGTAATATTCCATTGTATATATGGACCACATCTCCTTTATCTATTCATCTGTTGAAGGGCATCTCAGCTCTTCCCACACTTTGGCTTTTGTGGACATTGCTGCTATGAACATTGGGGTACATATGGCCCTCCTTTTCACTGCATCTGTATCTCTGCAGTAGATACCCATTCGTGCATTTGCCAGGTCATAGGGTAGCTCTATTTTTAATTTCTTAAGGAATCTCCACACGGTTTTCCAAAGTGGCTGCACCAACTTGCATTCCCACCAACACTGTAAGAGGGTTCCCCGTTCCCCACATCCTCTCCAACATTTGTTGTTTCCTGTCTTGTTAATCTTTGCCATTCTAACTGGTGTAAGGTGGTATCTCAGTGTGATTTTGATTTGAATTTCCCTGATGGCTAATGATGATGAACATTTTCTCATGTGTCTGCTAGCCATTTGTATGTCTTCACTGGAGAAGTGTCTGTTCATGTCTTCTGCCCATTTTTTGACATGATTATCTGTTCTTTGGGTGTTGAGCTTGAGTTCTTTATAGATCTTGCATATCAGCCCTTTGTCTGTAGTGTCATTTGCACATGTCTTCTCCCATTCTGTGGGTTGCCTCTTTTTTTGTTGTTGTTGACTGTGAAATTTATATAGATTTCTATCGATTTCACTTTGCTGTGCAGAAGCTTTTGATCTTGATGAAGTCCCAAAAGTTCATTTTTGCTTTTGTTTCCTTTGCCTTTCGAGATGTGTCTTGAAAGAAGTTCCTGTGGTCGATGTCAAAGAGGCTCCTGCCTATGTTTTCCTCTAAGATTTTGATGGACTCCTGTCTTACACTGAGGTCAGTCATCCATTTAGAGATTATCTTTGTGTATGGTGTAAGTGAATGGTCTAGTTTCGCTCTTCTGCACATAGCTGTCTGATTTTCCCAGCACCATTTATGGAAGAGACTGTCTTTTTTCCATTGGATATTTTTTCATGCTTTGTTGAAGATTATTTGACCATAGAGGTGAGGGATCCATATTTGGGCTCTCTACTCTATTCCATTGGTCTATGTGTCTGTTTTTGTGCCAGTACCATGCTGTCTTGGTGATCACAGCTTTGTAATAAAGCTTGAAATCAGGCAACGTGATGCCCCCCACTTTGTTTTTCTTTTTCAACATTTCCTCAGTGATTCAGGATCTTTTCTGGCTCCATGCAAATTTTAAAATTGTTTGTTCCAGCACTTGGAAAAATGCCACTGGCATTTTGATTGGGATGGCATTGAAAGTATAGATTGCTCTGGGCAGCATAGACATTTTAACAATGTTTATTCTTCTGATCCATGAGCATGGAAAGCTTTTCTATCTTCTTGTGTCTTCCTCATTTTCTTTTATGAGGGTTCTGTAGTTCCTTGAGTACAGATCCTTTACCTCTTTGTTTAGGTTTCTTCCAAGGTATCTTCTGTTTTTTGGTGCTATTGTAAATGGAGTCGATTCTCTAATTTCCCTTTCTGCACTTTCATTGTTAGTGTATAAGAAAGAAACTGATTTCTGTGCATTGATTTTGCATCCTGCCAC